>NC_087204.1:4910709-4928267 GCF_015104395.2 Macrobrachium nipponense
TGTATAACTTAGGATACGACTCTCCGTTTGCGAGACATGGTTTAATATTGAAATTCGCTGGACGGTGATAATCAATAAGGTCAGGACGGCTTACAATAGTATAAACGACTTACGAACTAACAGTAAAGGACACACGTAAGTAATCCATATTTATTTTGCCGACAATGGCAACGGACGTGAAATTCAGAGGCAAGAGAATGAGAGAATATTGGTAACAGTGTTAGAATAGATGGGAAATGGTCAAGTGGAAGAGCAAAGATTGTTTATGAAGGTGCGATTTCTGGAACTGAATCGTGGCTTTCGTCCAGGCAAGAACGTAAAAAGAGAGTTGCTAACTGGAGAGTGAATATTAACCTAGCAGTGATACACCTTGGGTAAGTGTCAGATGTACTGCAGGTTCCAGGAAGATTCCAGGAAGATTCCAGGAAGATCTGATACATAACAAAGAACAACGAGTAAAAAATGCACCGTAGTGTCTTCGCCGCAATCGAGTTTTCTGTACAATAATGCTGTATAAAACCATCAGCTATGACTGGTAGCGTTTCAGTTGCTCACCAGATACGATAGAGTGAGGGTGCGTCCCGTGCCTCCCGAAAGTGCTGTCATATGCACGGTCCATGGCTAACTTTAACCGTCAATAACATAAAAACTATTGAGGCTAGAGGGCTGTAATTTGGTATGTTTGATGAGTGGAGGGTGGATGGTCAACACATCAGTTTCCAGTCCTCTAGCCTCAGTAGGTTTTCAGATCTGAGGGTGGACAGAATAAAGTGAGGGATCCCGTTAAAATGAAGAGAGCAAAGGTTTTTGAAGCAAATCCGGGTGGAGAGGAAACATATTAGACGAGAAATAGAATGAAAAGTTATACCTTGAGCAGACTTGACATTTAGAGCCTGCTGATGACGAACTTGTCCAGTATATATTCAAGGGTATCATGAAATATGCAATGGAAGGACAGAGATATCAATCTTTATGCTGTTTTATTTCCATGAGGCAATTGCAGTGTCAAATTACGAATATAACTCTTATAACGAATAATATCGACACCCTTTTGGGCATGTTCTCTTGTATATTTTCTTAAGAATATCTTTTATTTCCATGTGGAAATCTTAATGTAATATAATGAATACATATAACATACCTAGTAACCTTTACTTCAAATAAAAAGGTACAGAAATTACCTGTTGCATTTAAACTTAAAAAAAAATTGAGAAAACTCTTCTATAAGGCGCCTTCTATATTCGCACATTCCGTAATTATATTTGATTTTCTTTTGATTTTTTTCAGCAGCTTCTAAAAAGACTACAAAATCTCTTAGCACAAATTTATACACCTTGTTCTCTCCTCTCTCTCTCTCTCTCTCTCTCTCTCTCTCTCTCTCTCTCTCTCTCTCCAGCCAGGTAACTTTATCAGCAAACCAGTTCTAGAAACGTCGGAGAATCGGAGTAACAGAAAAAAGGACCCGCCTTTTCACTATCATCTTTTTTACGTATAAATTTTTTTTATAAGAGACGGTGACGGAACATGCCTTCATCCGGCCCAACTTTCCGCGGAAAAATAAAAAAAAATGAAAGGAAAAAAGAACGAAAGGAAAAAAAAGAGAGAAAGAAAAAAAAAAAGAAAAAAAAAAAGAGAAAAGGAAAAGGAATAAGGGCGACGATAACAAACTTTCTGATTTCCTAACTTTTCAACGGAAAGAGTTTGCCTAATTCTATCTGCTTCTTTTCTTTATGTTCTATCACGGGTGTAGTTTCTGTTTGCTGGTTTCTTTGTCTGGTTTTCGTTTGTGACGATTTCCCCGTCCCCTTCTTGCAATTAATTAAATGGTTATACTACTTTTGCGGTCATGTCAAGATTAGCTTACTAATTTTCTTTGCAATACGAATTTAAATGAACCCACTTTGTTTTATAAAATACAAAATAACATACAATATATATAATAATATATTATTATATATACATATATATATATATATATATATATATATATGATATATATATATATATATATATATATATATATATATTATATATATATATATATATATATATATATATATATATATGTATATATATATATTATATACATATATATATATATATATATATATATATATATATATATATATATAATATATATATTATATATATATATTTATATATATATATATATATATATATATATTATATATAATATATACATCATACATACACATAATAAACATAATATATATATATATATATATATATATATATATATATATATATATATATATATATATAATATATAATACATATTATATATATATAATATATAATATATATACATATATATATATATATATATATATATATATATATAATATATACACACATATATATATATATATATATATATATATATATATATATATATATTATATATATATGTGTGTGTGTGTGTGTGTGTGTGTGCTGTTGGATATCAAAGTAGTATAATATTGTCTTGAAAAATAGTGGGTATGCTAATTCTGCTTTGACATACCCAGAGAATAGATGGAACAACTTGAAGTTATACCTCCGTGTAATTAAGTTAATACACTGTTCATTAACAACTGAAAAAGGAAAATGCTTTTTATTACAAATATTCATACTTTCCCTAATTGTAAACCGTAAGTAGGAACTTGATTGTTTATGAAGTAGTTAGTCCACCCAAATTTCGGAAAATACGTCATTATGAATTCTCTTGTTTTTAAGAACAACGGTAAACGTTTATCATTCTTGACATCATTAATAATCTTAGTCTTGCTGGTAAGATTTCAGAATTACACTTATTGTTGAAATTGTAAGTAGAGTTTTTTTTTTCGCCAGATTTTTGTGGTAATTTTTTCCCCGGTCGCCAGATTTATTTTTTTTACGAAAATATCTACCCGAACATATGTTAGTTAACTATGAACTTGAAAGAAAATATTCACCTTTCCCACCTTCGAATAAGGTCCGATAATTCTACAAAGCTAAAAACAACTACTCTACTTCATTTAAAAAAAAAAAAAAAAAAAAAAAATGTTGAACGTAAAATGTTAAAAGTACCGATTTATTTTCCATCCTTGGGGACGGTCAAGTTGAAATTGTCAACCAACTAGATTCTCCAAGAATGAATCCGCCGTCAATGTTAACTACTTTCATATTATTCAACATGCTAAAAGTGTTAAATAAAAACGTCTGCATCTTTTACCTTTAAATTGTCCTGATAATCGCTGTATATTCCTCCCTGCTAAGACGAAATTCTTACCTTTTTAGTTTGTATTATTTACATTCCTTGGAGCCGGCGCTGTCAGAATTGCCAACTGGACAGGTTGTAGGCGAAGATAATACACGATAATGTACGACTTCAGTCATGATTTAACAAGCTACAAATAATAAATATTGAATATTGGTCTTTTATATTTTTATGTGCCAACAGAATCATTTTCTATTTCTTAGTGACAACGCATGAATGCCAATTGTTTGTTGGCCAGCCTGCATCTACTTGGCGCCAAGTTGGACGAAGGAATCTTTATTATGGGTGAAACTGATCGTCACTTGATATTATGAATTTCTTATTGACATTATATTAAATCAATATATTTACATGTAAGGAAATGTTATTCTAATAAAATGGTACTCTAGGTATCCCAGGTTATTGGATTCATTAGTTTATGAGAAAAATAGAATTATAGCAAAGCTTTCAGACCCTTACTCCCCAACGTATTAAGATGTAGTCGTCCTACCAATAGATGGCGCCAGCTCCTCTATTTGGAGCAAAACGACATTGAATTCCCTCTCTGGATGAAGGACTCGAAGTGGCCAAGTGGTCGCCTAATCAGTACGATAATCTGGTGATAACATTGAATTATAATTCATATTTTTGCGTATTTTGATACGGTTTCATGAGCTACAGATAATAAATGTTATTTGAAATGTATTTGTCCATTCAACAATAAATGATTGAATATACGTGAATGACATAATATACCTGATAATTGTTCAACTTATAAGCCATTTTCTAATATGCAACGATGATGATTCTGTTCTTAATCGGGCACTGATATAATTATTTACCCGTTTAGTTATCCTGGTTGTATAATCTAGTATGCCATGCATTCCCTCTGTTTTCTGCAAGTAGTAGGAAATTCGTCAATTATTGCACACCCATTCAAACCTTGCATTAGCTTCCTACACGCTTTTGCAATAAAGCCCCTGTTAAACATCAGATCTGAGTATTCATACGAAATTCCGTGTGATATTTGGCCCCCTTTGTTCTCTCTCTCTCTCTCTCTCTCTCTCTCTCTCTCTCTCTCTCTCTCTCGCTCTCTCTCTCTCTCTCTCTCTCTCTCTGTATGTATCTAGCAAACGCGGTCACTTTTGTCCTTTTACCACAACCATCAATATGCACTTCAATCTTTCTTCTCTTCCTTTACCATTTTCTCCCCCTTGGCTTTCACTTAACATTTAGTTTCCATCAAAAGTATAACTGTGAACCTTCTCGAAACTTCTCTCTCGGCTCGATTGAAAACTCTCTCTCTCTCTCTCTCTCTCTCTCTCTCTCTGAACTCTCGTAGTAGCCATCTTGCTTGGTGAGACGTACCCGCGTGAAGTCAGATTAATCAACAGATATCACAAGTTTAACATACGACTAGAATTTGAGAAATATCTAGAAGTGTTCGTGAACTATCGGTGATAAGATTAGTGTGAAAATAGTAGGATAAAGCGTCTTCTAAGTTAGTTTATCAAGTGTAATACTATAAATCAGAACAAGATGGCAGTAAGTTCCAACTGCGGGAAGAGGTGGCGTAATTTGGCGTGTTTAGCAGATTCGCAATACGATGAGGTAGCAGGAAGGGAACTGGCATTTCTCATCTATGAAATCAGCAACAGTCCTAACCAAAAAGATACAAAAAGCATTCATAGATATATTAAGAAGGATATAATCCTTCAAACTGGAACAAATCTAATGAAAAACATCTTGAAAATAATTTGAAGAAGTTCCAAATAAAATCCAAGTGGTCAAGAGACTCATAAAGAAAATATACATAAACCAACATATTCCGACAAAGAAAATGAATAAGGTGAATCTTGTGAATATCCTAATTGATGCATTAGGAAAAAGAATGCCAAAAGCATGCAAACTGTGTAAGGTTTGGTATAGCATAGTCAATCCACAAAACCTAATCAGAAAATGTGCTGCATGCAACATTCCGACCCATCCACAGTGTGCTGAGGTAATACAAGATTTGAGAAAAGATACAAGAATTTTTTTTTTTGTTCAACATGTCTATCATGGATAGACAATGTTATTAAATCAAGATTGAATGTACAAATAGTTGAGGATGAAGAAGAAGAGGAAGAGAGAGAAGAAGAAGAAAAAGAAGAAGAGGAAAACGGAAGAGAAGTAAACAAAATGAAATGACAGAAAAAAATAAGGAAAACAAAGAACAAGATAAAAGTATGGATGCAGAGATACTCATTGATACTACATATGAGGCAATAAAGCAGCATACCTACGAAGAAATAAATTACGATATGACAACAGAAAAGCAAATCCCGTAGAGGCTCTACCCAGATCTATACAATGACGGGAAAGAGGAAAAAAATAGACAAGAAAGACAAAATCTGCAACTTTTGAAAAGAGGGAATTGCAGATTTGGAGAAAGATGTTACTACAAACATCCTAAGATATGTCAAACTATGAACATATATGGTAAATGTTGCATACTTAGATGGATATGGGGATGATTGCAGAGATCTGCATCCAAAATATGTAAAAATCCTAAAAGAAGGAAAAGATGTAAGTTCGACAAAAAATGCAAATATATGCACCCTGTAGCCATGAATCATAATCAAATAAATAATAACCAACCAAGTAATAAAATCCAAAATAAGAAAGAAACAAATAAAGAGAGAAATCAAGAATATCAGGTAAAAGAGAAAAGCAAACCACCAATGAGATATGCAGAGGTGTCAGCAAAAAATTTCAAAGCATCAGCTCCGAAATTCTACTCAAGAGATAATAACTGTATTTATTATGCAAGAGGATATTTTGCAGAAACGGAGAAAATTGCAGATTCAGACACAAAATGAATAATTATGATGAAGGAAGATCAAATATTATGGAAAAGTTGGATTTTTTAATGTCAGAATTTCTGGAAATGAAAAAAAGAACAACATACCAGAACAGGAAAGAGACATGGGAAAATCCTATTACTACCAGTATTAAATGAAGGAGAAAAACACGCAAACGCATCATAGTGATGAATGCGCAGGGTTTAGTTACGAGTAACTCAAAAGAAAAATAGAGTACTTAGAAGAACTAACCCAAAATGAAAAGAAAATAGATATAATGAATATAAGTGAAACCTGGTATTCCCAAGAGACTGGGAATGATGATCAAATAAAATAAAAGGGTTCCAAACTTATAGATCAGATAGAAAAAATAGGAATCAAGGGGGAACCGCAATATATGGGAAAGACAAAAAACAAAACAAGGAAAAATATATGAGAAATATAGTAACTCAGAATGTGAACAATAGCGGTAGAATTTGAAATCTGAAAAATTGATGAACATAGTAATATATAGACCTCCTAAATACTAAAGAGTTTGACTTAATAATTGAAATTGGATGATAATATGTAGAAATCACAAGGACTGGACTATTCTCCTATCTGGTGACTTCAACTTTCCTTTCGTAGAATGGAAAGAACGAATAGGAGATTGTGGTTGTACTTATACATATAAAAAAGAGAGTAATAGTAGTGCAGAAGATAAGAGGCAATTTGAAAAGCTATTAGATATGCTACTAGAATACAACATTCAACAAATAAATCACCTGCCAACAAGAAAGGAAACTACTTTAGACCTAGTATTTGTGAACGAGATGAATTGATGTTAAAGAAATAATAGTTTATAATGCGAGTATTTCAGACCATAATGTCATAGAATTAACAGTTCATTCCAAAGCAAGTGAAAATAGAGATAGCAAGAAATGAAAAAGTGGGAAGGATATGGAAAATACAACTTCTACAGTAAAAATATAAAATGGTCAGAAATTAATGAAGAATTAAACAAGATTGGGATAACATTTTCGTAAAGTTGATGACAAATAAGGGTAAATACGGAGATATTATATAAATATTGGAGAAAATAGTGGAAAAATATATACCGAAGAAGAAAAGTAAACATCATTCATGCATACCAAGAGACAGAAGGATCTTGTTCCAGAAAATCAGAAAGTGGAAAAAAGGTCTTGCAAAAGAAAAAAATGCATGGAAAGTTATAGAACTAAAAAGTAAGATAGAAAATGCAGAACAAAAGATTATACAATCAAAAGAAAATGAAAAACGGGACTTGGAAGAAAAAACCCTATTAAATATCAAGCAAAACCCCAAACTATTATACTCATATGCGAAGAAGATGAAATAAAAGAAGAATAGAAATAGGCCCTCTGAGAATTGAAGGGAGATTAACGAATGAAAAAAAGGAAATTTGCAACATACTGGCAGAACGATATAAGAGAGAATTCACCCTAGAATAGATAATGAAGATAATGATATAGAAGTAAGGGATGAAAATAGTGAATATTTAGCTGACATAGATATTAATGAAGCTGATATTGTGCAGGCTATTAATGAAATTAAAAATGGAGCTGCTGCAGGGCCTGATGGAATTCCTGCTATTTTGTTAAAGAAAGTAGTTCATTCTATCGCAAAGCCACTTGCAATATTATTAAGACAAAGTGTAGATACAGGCGAGATTTATGATGAGCACAAAATTAGCATATATTACCCCTACTTTCAAAAGTGGATCAAGACTAGAGGCAAAGTATTATAGGCCTGTGAAGTCTAACATCACATATTATGAAAGTGTATGAAAGGGTAATGAAGAAAAATATTATGAAACATTTAATAAAAAATAATTTGTTTAATAAAAGGACAACATGGTTTCGTACCCGGAAAAAGTACACAAACCCAAACTGTTAGTCCACCGTGAGAACATATTCAAAAATATGAAAAGCGGAAATGAAACAGATGTGGTTTATTTAGACTTTGCAAAAGCTTTTGATAAAGTAGACCATAATATATTAGCGAAGAAAATTAGAAAACACAATATCGTGGATAAAGTAGGAAGATGGTTAAAGAATTTTTACACAACAGAAAACAGATAGTTATTGCAAACGACGAGAAATCGGATGAAGCCAAGGTAATATCCGGTGTGCCGCAAGGTACGGTGTTAGCTGCAATACTGTTTGTTATTATGATTGAAGACATAGACAATAATGTTAAGGATTCGGTAGTGAGTAGTTTCGCAGATGACACAAGAATAAGTAGAGAAATTACTTGTGATGAAGATAGGAACGCTCTACAAAGAGACCTTAACAAAGTATATGATTGGGCAGAGGTAAATAGGATGGTGTTTAATCTGATAAATTTGAAAATCAATAAATTATGGAGACAGAGAAAGAAGCTATATGCATATAAGGGACCTAATAATGAGACCCATCACAAATAAGGAAGCAGTTAAAGACCTTGGTGTGATGATGAATAGGAACATGTTATGCATGATCAAATAGCAACTCTGTTGGCAAAATGTAAAGCAAAAATGGGAATGTTGTTTGGGCACTTCAAAACAAGAAAAGCTGAACACATGATTATGCTTTATAAAACATATGTTCGTAGTCCACTTGAATATTGCAATATGATATGGTACCCACACTATCAAAAGGATATTGCACAAATAGAGAGTGTACAAAGGTCCTTTACAGCTAGAATAGAAGTTAAGGACCTAGACTACTGGGAAAGACTACAATTCTTAAAATTATATAGTCTAGAAAGGAGAGAGAACGCTACATGATAATTCAGGCATGGAAACAGA
This sequence comes from Macrobrachium nipponense, assembly GCF_015104395.2. Classification (NCBI taxonomy): domain Eukaryota; kingdom Metazoa; phylum Arthropoda; class Malacostraca; order Decapoda; family Palaemonidae; genus Macrobrachium; species Macrobrachium nipponense. The sequence goes on from NC_087204.1 coordinate 4,919,597, forward strand.
TAGAAGGAATAGCAGAAAATATCATGGAACTAAAAATATCAGAAAGAGCAAGCAGAGGTAGATTAATAGTGCCCAAAACTATACCAGGAAAAATAAGGAAAGCACACAGGACATTCATCCACTACGCACCAGCATCGATAATGCAGCGTCTATTCAATGCGTTGCCAGCTCATCTGAGGAATATATCAGGAGTGAGCGTAGATGTGTTTAAGAATAAGCTCGACAAATATCTAAACTGCATCCCAGACCATCCAAGATTGGAAGATGCAAAATATACCGGAAGATGTACTAGCAACTCTCTGGTAGACATTAGAGGTGCCTCACACTGAGGGACCTGTGGGGGCAACCCGAACAAGATGTAAGGTCTGTAAGGTAAGGTCTCTCTCTCTCTCTCTCTCTCTCTCTCTTTGCCTGTCTGACTTGACATTTCCGAAGTGGAACTTTGATGCCCGAGTGTTGATCAATATTCTGTGTTTTGCCACTCTTGAATATTTCAATCAGTAGCTCAACCTTACATCATCCATCTAATTTTAATCTATAGCTATATACGTATATATATACGTAGGTATATGATATATATATAATATATATGTACATCCATATATATATATATATATTATATATATGATATATATATATATATATATATATATATATGTATATATATATATTGCTATAGATTAAAATTAGATGAATAATGCAAGGTTGAACTGCAGATTAAAAATATTGATGAGGAACAATTATTTTATTATTGTTGGGGCTGGAAGAATAGAGTCTGGAGCTTGTTTCTGTGGAAAAGACGAGGGTTCACTCATGCACTGTTGTTTTTATATTTAAAAAATGTGTATTTAATAAACAAATTTATTTACGTGGTTCATGTTTGTTAATATTTAATCTAATAGCGCAGGTGTGTATATATATATATATATATATATATAATATATATATATTAATATATATATATATATATACAAATAATATATCATATAGCGCAGGTATATATTATACTATATATATATATATTCTATATATATATATATATATATATATATAATATAATTGTATACAATATATACTTATATAATATAGAAATATACATATAATAAATAATATAATTATATAATAATAAATTATTTATAATATATATACTTATATTATATATAAATATATTATATATAATATATATAATATATAAAGTATATATATATATATAATATTAAAATTAAGAATTACCAAATACATTGGTAACTAAATTTGATGTTAAGGCAATGCATGGGTTGATGAATGATTCAAGGTTCAACTGCGATCAAATCTAAATATATATATATATATATATATATATATATATATATATATATATATATATATATATATATATATATATTATATTATATATTATAATATATACAACACATCTCCGCTGGTAGATTAAATATTAACATACATGAAACACGAAAAGATACCCGTTTATTAAATACAATTTTTTTTAAATATAAAAACAACATTACTTGAGTGAATCCTATCCTTTCCACAGAAACAAGCTTACGTGCCAGACTCTACTCTTCCAGCCCTGACAATAATGAAATAATTGTTCCTCAGCAAATTGGTTACACCAATGTTTCCTTAACTTACGGACTGTGGTAATAAAACGTTAGTTATTATTTCATAAAATTTCATGGTTATCTCGTTCTGTTTTACGACTTCATTGACTGCGCGCAATATTTTAGTATCATGACTGGGGCCTGTGCAACGATGATGAGAGAGAGAGAGAGAGAGAGAGAGAGAGAGAGAGAGAGAGAGAGTGAGTCATTGACAGTTTGGTGCATACGCTATACTGTTGTTTTAGATTAAGCTGACCTTATACCGGCACGGGCTCTTGCTCATAGAGCAGCCCGTAAATATGCTATATACTGCTGTATAGTCGAGCTGATAACAGAACCTATATGTCTACAGTACTAAATCGATTTGAGGACGAAACATCATAAATTTTTGCTAAACATTTTTACGAACAATGATTCAACTCCACAAACGACTGTATAAATGAAGTAGGTGTTTTATTTTGTCAGTGGAAGGCTGCAAGATCATGTATTAAGAAGTATCTTCCCATTTGGAAAGCTGTAACAGAACTATGATCAGATTGTGTTTGCGACAACCCTTACAACTCTCTCTCTCTCTCTCTCTCTCTCTCTCTCTCTCTCTCTCTCTCTCTCTCTCTCTCTCTGAAAGTACTGAGGTACTACTTCCAGGACAAGAGTGCCATTTCATTTTTACGAGAAGCTCTCCAAGATTGTTTTATTGCCACTTTCCATACCGTGGGTATTAAAGATAAGCCTTCTTGTGGGAAAAAGGGCTGATGGAGGCGTTTCCCTTTTGCAAGTGTTATTTTAACAGGAAACAAAGATATATGAGAGCCTGGGTACTAAATCCACAACACCAAGCTGTGGAGGTCTGTGGAGGATTCAAGATTTTATTCAGACTTTGCGCTGTTATGACGGAGAACTTCGTTTCTCTGTTGAAAAAAAAACTATCGAAATCAAGGAACTATACGCCGGAAATAAATGACGCATATATTAAAAAAGAGATTGCTATAATTTCTAATAAAAAATTGATGACCGTAGTGTAAAACTTGCTGCAGTGGAATTCATAAGACGTGAAACTGTTTTTCAACTAAGCATCTCTCACACTTTTTATATCTATAATATTTTAAGGCAGTAGTATTCCACTGGTTCCAGCTCATTTATACATTTCATTTCTAAATTTACCTCGAGAAAGCGCAAGAGTAGAAAAACAGATATAGTAGAGCATAGCAATGAAGTAAATAACATATCTCTCTCTCTCTCTCTCTCTCTCTCTCTCTCTCTCTCCTCTCTCCTCTCATAAAAAAATAAAAAAAAAAACTTTCCATCGTCATAGATTGATCTCATGATTCTAGTACAAGATTTATCGCGTCAAAGGGCGAAGAAGTTCGCAGAACACAGGCCATCGAGTTTTTTTAGAACGGCTGTAACATGAAATATGATACGTACTTTGCTCCTTCGAGTTGGGTTATTACTGTCCATATATGCCTCCTCCTCCTCCTCCTCCTCCTCCTCCACTTCTAGCCATTCTTAAACTTCCCGACGTGAAATTGGTTAAGTTATTTTTCCACCTTTGTCGTCGTGTACTTTTTTTATCTTTATTTATTTATTTATTTATTTATTTATTTTTTTTTAGTTTCGTCTCGAATGTTTCCTTGCCCATTGCAAATTGGCAATACTTTGAGACTTCGTGTAATGTGTTGCTATGCTCGTAAATTTAATATCCTTTACATTGTAAAGGGATTATCCTTATTCCAACTAGTTTTTTGAAATGCAATTACATTTAAATGAACGATATTTGCGTTCCTGGTACTTTATTATTCAATTTTCAAAATACACTTAAACCATTTAGAGAGAGATGATGCTAAATCATACATCTATTAACTGAAACTACCCAAGTCATGCAGAGCATCTTCCTTTGGCGTCATGCGCGAGTTGTTTGCATAGGCAGTTGGGTAACGAGTTATAAACACGAAGGATGAAAGCATCTGAGGTCGTGGAATCTGGAAATAAGGGCTTTTTTGACGCTGATTTTCCAACGGTTGCACTTCTGCGCGTATGAAAAATCTTTTAAAATGGAGTCTTTTCTCTTTTCATTTTTTTGCGAGGAGTTATTTTGTACCTTAACGACACCAGCTGTGTCTGTCTTTCCTCTCACGCTGGGGACGTTAAGAGCTCTCTGTTTCCTCTGTCAGGTGACAGAGCCAGATACATTCTGAGGAACTTGTGCGAGCAGTATTTGCATCGTAAAGGAGAACGTTCAGATTCCTCTCCAATAACGATAGTTTGTAAGACTTTGGAAGCAATGGATACTTGCGACAATCCCATGGAGGAAATAAAATACGAAGGAAAATTCTGATTCACATAGACGGGAAAAGAAGTAGGGTAATTTGTTTCTTTTGATTAAAGTGCAATATGCATATATATATATATATATATTTATATATATATATATATATATATATATATATATATATATATATGTATTTATATATATATATATATATATTAATATATATATATATATATATAATATATATGCGTGTGTGTGTGTGTGTGTGTGTGTATGTATGTATATATGCATGTAATATGTGTGTATGTGTGTTTCCATTGATTGAATCTCTGCACTTTAATCAAAAGAAAAAATTTACTCTACCTCCTTTCCTGTTCCCGTGAGTCAGATCTTTCCTTCGCAATTAATTTCTTTTTATGAAACTGTCACAAGTATCCACTGCACCAAACTCTTAATTCCGTCTTAAAATAAATCTGTCATTATCGTTGAAATTATCGCACACTTTCGATCACTACTCGATGCGATTTGAAACTTTTCCGCCGGAAAAGTCTACGGAAATCGCAATGCAGTTTTCACATTATAGTATTATTGTGCTTTGTTGAAAGTGAGTCAAGCACAAAAGGTTACGAATACCTTATTTACATGTGACTCGTAGTTTAGTATAAGCTTCGGGAACATACCCACTAACAGACATACAGATATACATAAACTCTTTGAAAGCGTCTAGAAAAATACGCAACATAAAATGTGCAATCCCGAGATTTCTGTATGCTAAATGTCTTGCACTTTCAAGCTAGTGTATTGCAAAGGGGATTTAGAAGGAACGAAGGAGATATAGAATAAATACACGGATTTCACAATATATCCGGATTTATCTTAATGCAGATTATATTGTCTTAGTATTCATAAATCCTTCGGTTTTACAGGGATCAATTATTGAAAAAATTGCCTGGGTGCCTCAGAGGTATTAAAATGTATTCCAACGTTCTCTCTCTCTCTCTCTCTCTCTCTCTCGCACTCTCTCTCTCTCTCTCTTCTCTCTCTCTCTCACTATATATATATATATATATATATATATATATATTATATATATATATATATATATATATATATATATGTATGTATGTATGTATGTGTGCGAATGACAAGCAGATTTACATAATGCCATGCTTAGATTGAGAGAGGCACTGTATTAATATATTATATATATATATATATATATTATATATATATATATATATATATATATATATTATATATATATATATATATATATATATATATATATATATATATATATATATATATATATCTATATATATATATATATATATATATATATTCTACACACAAACGCACATAAAATAAACATATATGTATCTGTGTTGGGTGGGATTATATATAATATCACAAGACATACCCAGCAAATGTATATTACCTTTATTAGCTCTCATATGCCACCTAAATATCGTGTGAGTCAATTGATAGGCGTAAAAAGACTTCATATAAATATATCAATGAAAATAATTAAAACAAAAAAAAACCTAAGTATTCGTTGCGTGAGTCCTGATATGACCTATCCAAAGTTTTCTGCTCTTGGGATATGAAAGATGCCCAGAAATTCTCTTGAATAAGAACATCAGTACCAGACGAGGGGGTGGGGGGTAGGTTCAAGCATTGCTCGATCTTTTAAAAGAGCCCCAACATGCATTTAACTCGGAGAACGTAGGGGCTTTGTATTTGGTGTTTAAATTTGTTCCTTTTTTGTTAGTCTTCCATAACTAAAGCAACATTGTTTTTGTTTTTTAGCATTCAAGCAGTATAATGAACATATTATTATTATTATTATTATTATTATTATTATTATTATTATTAAAAGTAGTAGTAGTAGTAGTAGTAGTAGTAGTAGTAGTAGTAGTAGTAGTAGTAGATATTGCGTTACAAACAATTTCAGATAAAACAGTACTACTTCCCTCCCAGAGCGTTATTATATCATTATTTACCGAATGAGCACACAAATATATCTTCGTTCTATTCATAGCATTATTATTGTTATTATTATAACATAATTAGTTACTTCGTTACAATTAATGGAACATAAACAGTTTTACTTTTCTCCCAGAGTCATTGGATGAATTATCTTTTTGTACTGAATAGGCACAGAAATGTATTTTCGTTCAATTCATAGTATTATTGAGTCTTTTACGTAGTCTGCTTCCTCAAGGAGCTGTAGGACAATATCTTAGCATTCTTAGAAACTAATGCTGTATCTATAGGCTTTTTCGGAATTGTTCTTATTTTCAAGGTATAATATCTCCCTTCGGTGAAATATTGCAAGACGTTGAAGTTGTCAGGGAAAAATTTCATCAAAACGAGTGACTCGAAAACTGCTCCTGATTGAAGAAAGTTATTTAGAAGAAGATAAAAAAAATCTGTCTTTTTTTTTTTTGTTTATTCAAGTGAAAATAACACTCGAATGATTCTTTTTTTATGAATTTCTGAGGCGCGTGGGAAGTTGAATAATTTCACTAGATGTAGATATGAATACTCATGTTAATCTTAGAAAGGTTAAATACTCTTTCTCATTAACTGAATTTTTAGATACATAAATACATACCATTTTTTCAGGAAGGAACCTCAAATTTCTATCACACTGAATCATTCTACTAACGGTTGCAATACAATTTTACGAAAATTAACTACAAAACCAGCTGTAGCGTTTTAACCAAACTATGTTAAATTAATTAGAATATAAACATGGTTCTTCCTATCTCCTCTAACACATTGCAACACTTAACGTAATTCCAACCCTTCGTTGCACTGGTTGCTTGGCTGCAAATTACAAGAATAACAATTGCATAGGATAATGGAAAGGAGAGAAACCTCTGGTACGTAACCTCCATTTCAATAAGAATAGTTATATACTATATCTCACTACCTTTGAATACAGTACGTACGACCTTTACGAAAATCATACGTTTAATCAAACCGTGAAATCCATCTGACGCAGGAGGAATGTGTGAGTCTCTTTACAAATTAATACCGGACAAGTATTAAATAGAGAAAATCTTTACTCTTTGTCCGGCGACTAAATAGCTCTCGATAGACAGATACCCATTCTCGTCTGCAAATAGGCGTTAATTAGCTAATGACCCCCGAGTCACTCGTTCGCAGTTTTCTCCAGTGAAACCTTTAATGGCTCGAGACAGCAAAGAGAGCTAAAGGATTTTATTATCTCTGTTTCTGATTCCGCCGCCTACAATAGCCTTTGCATCCAGGTTGCACGAGTGTAAATTAAGTGCAGGTAATGTTAATTTTACCGAGTTCTAAATATTTGCGCGTTTCTGTTTCATGGTTCTCCTGCTGAAAATGCTGAAGACACTCAAGCACTCTCAGAGAGAGAGAGAGAGAGAGAGAGAGAGAGAGAGAGACTCCCATCAACACAGCTGAAAATGCTGACGTTACTCGAGCAATCTCAAGTTTTTTAGATACCGAAATATTTCATATTTGATGGCATATAAGCAATTATCTTTGGACTACTTTGTCCATTTCCTGTTTTATTGTTGCAACCAGTATTTTTGTGTGTGTGTGTGTGTGTGTGTGTGTGTGTGTGTGTGTGTGTGAGAGAGAGATAGAGAGAGAGAGAGAGAGAGATAGAGAGAGAGAGAGCCTGGTCTTCGATGCATCCTTCCCGCATCTGTTAAAAATTTCAGATTCCATTTTCTCTCTTAACTTAGTTCCGTTTTTTTTGTGTGTGTGTGTGTAAAGGGTTTTGGGTTCCGTGCTTCCCTCCGCCTTGCAGTTTTTGTCTTTCCAAAAATGGAGACTTATAAAGTAAATGAAATCAAAGATACGGCCGAATAACAAACGTATATGTTCATGGGGAATACAAGTCAGTATGTGTTTGTGCGTGTTGCGCGCGAGCGTGTAAAAAAAAAAGAAAAAAAAGTAGGGGATTGGGAGTGTGTGTGTGTGTGTGGGGGGGGGGGGGGGGGGGCGAAGGGAGAATAATTTAAGGTATACATTCACAATTTCCAATGGGGAATATCCTATGCCAAAAACAGGAAATATATCGGTGCGGAATACGAAGGAAAAGGCCAGAAAAGGTTCTGGGGAGATTTTCGCAAAAAATTTATTGTGCCAATTTTTTTTCCTTTTTTTTGTGGGGCGGTGGGGGAGGTTTCCTGGACCAAGGAATTTAACGGGTATATCACAGGAGTGGTCTTTACTAGTAAACAAACACTTCTATTACCCAAACGCTGCATTTTAACGACTATCTTTAATTTATAGAAAGCTAATTAAATATCAATTTAATTTGGAAAATTTAGGTTTTAACTATCGCTGGCAACTTTATATAGATTCTTTTGCGGAAAATCTATAATATCAATACAATGGAAGTATGTGATGAAATAAAGGGACTACATTATTTTGCCAGCAACAACTGCTCTTTTTATTTCAATTACAACTTACAATTTATTAACAGCCTCGTGAAGCTGTTCTAAGAAAGCGATAGTTAATCAGAATAAAAAATCATTATATTATTATTATTATTATTATTATTATTATTATTATTATTATTATTATTATTATTATTATTCAACTTCTCAATAACAAAGTCGACTTAAAATACACATTTAAATTTTTCTAAACTGTTTTGATAACGAACAAACTTTATAATTCGAAAATGGTGCAATCTATCCTTTATCAAAGATCTCTCTCTCTCTCTCTCTCTCTCTCTCTCTCTCTCTCTCTCTCTCTCTCTCTCTCTCTCTCTCGTCTTAGCTGCACGGTGGAAATTCGA
>NC_087204.1:4928767-4943767 GCF_015104395.2 Macrobrachium nipponense
GTTGTGACGACCGTTATCTTTTTCAACAATTATTCGAGCACACTTCGTTGACGGATCATACCAAGATTAGCGAACACACTATTTTTCCAGACGATATTATACCACTTTGTATTATATATATATATATATATATATATATATTATATATATATATATATATATATATATATATATATATATTTATGTATCAAAAATGGCTATAGTATTTTCCTGAAAAACAGTAGGTATGCTAATTCTGCTTCGGCATACCCAGAGAATAAATGGAACAACTTGAATTTATACCTGCGTGTAATTAAGTTAATACACTGTTCATTAACAACTGCGAAAAGGATAATGCTTTGTATTACAAATATTCATACTTTCCCTAATTGTAAACCGTAAGTCAGAAATTAATTGTTTATGAAACAATTAGCCCACCCAAATTTCGGAAAAGACGTCATTGTGAATTCTGTTGTTTTAAGCACAAAGGTTACGTTTATCGCTCTCGACCTCATTAATCCTCTTAGTCTTGTTGATAAGGTTTCAGAATTGCACTTGCTATTGAAATTGCATGGAGAGAATGATTTTTTTCGATGCCAGATTTTTTTTTTTAAAAAAGATTTTTTTTTGGGGGGGCCGGGGGGGGGGTAATTTTTCCCCGTCACCAGATTTTATTTTGATTTTTTTTTTTGGGGGGGGGGGTAATTTTTCACCCGTCCTTTTTTTAGGTATTTTTTTCCCCGCACCAGATTTTTTTGGGGTAATTTTTTCCCCGTCGCCAGATTTGTTTTGGTAATTTTTTTCCCCATCGCCAGATTTTTTTTGGTAATTTTTTTTCCCCGTCGCCAGAATTTTTTTTAGATGTTTTTTTTTCCCTGTCGCCAGATTTTTTTAGGTAATTTTTTTCCCCGTCGCCAGATTTTTTTGGGGTAATTTTTTCCCCGTCACCAGATTTTTTTTAGGTAATTTTTTTCCCCATCGCCAGATTTTTTTGGGTAATTTTTTCCCCGTCGCCAGATTTTTTTTTAGGTAAGTTTTTTTCCCCCCGTCGCCAGATTTTTTTAGGTAATTTTTTTCCCCGTCGCCAGATTTTTTTGGGTAATTTTTTTCCCCGTCGCCAGATTGTTTTTTAGGTAATTTTTTTTCCCCGTCGCCAGATTTTTTTAGGTAATTTTTTCCCCATCGCCAGATTTTTTTGGGTAATTTTTTCCCCCGTCGCCAGATTTTTTTTTAGGTAATTTTTTTTCCCCGTCGCCAGATTTTTTTAGGTAATTTTTTTCCCCGTCACCAGATTTTTTTGGGTAATTTTTTTCCCCGTCGCCAGATTTTTTTTAGGTAATTTTTTTCCCCGTCACCAGATTTTTTTAGGAAATATTTTTCCCCATCGCCAGATTTTTTGGGGTAATTTTTTCCTTCGTCGCCAGATTTTTTTTTAAGTAATTTTTTTTCCCCGTCGCCACATTTTTTTAGGTAATTTTTCCCCATCGCCAGATTTTTTTGGGTAATTTTTTTCCCCGTCGCCAGATTTTTTTTTAGGTAATTTTTTTCCCCGTCGCCAGATTTTTTGGGGTAATTTTTTCCCCCGTCGCCAGATTTTATTTAACGAAAATATCTAGCCGAACATAGGTTAGTTAACTATGAAATAAAAAAAAAAATATTCACCTTTCCCAACTTCGAATAAGTTCAGATAATTCTAAAAAGCTAAACACAACTACTCTCCTTCAATTAAAAAACAAATTGTTCAACGTAAAATAAAAGTGCCGATTTGTTTCCCATCCTTGGAGACGGTCCAGTTGAAATTGCCAAACAACTCGATTCTCCAAGAACGAATCCGCCGTCAATGTTAACTACTTTAATATTATTCAACATGATAAAAATGGTAAATGATAAACGTCTGTATCTTATACCTTTAAATTGTCCTGATAATCGCTGTATATTCCTCTCTGCCAAGACGAAATTCTTACCTTTTTAGTTGGTATTGTTTACATTCCTTGGAACCGGCGCTGTCAGAATTGCCAACGGGCCAGGTTGTAGGCGAAGATAATCCACGAAAATATACTCCTTTATTCATATTTTAACAAGCTACAAATAATAAATATTGAATATTGGTCTTATATATTTCTATGTGCCAACAGAATCGTTATCTGCTTCTTTGTGACAAAGCATGAATGCCAATTGTTTGTTGGCCAGCCTGCATCTACGTGGCGCCAAGTTAGACGAAGGAATCTTTATTACGGGTGAAACTGATCGTCACTTGATTTTATGAATTTCTTATTGACATTATATTAAATCAATATATTTACATGTAAGGAAATGTTATTCTAATAAAATGGTACTCTAGATATCCCAGGTGATTGGATTCATTAGTTTATGAGAAAAATAGAATTATAGCAAAGCTTTCGGACACTTACTCCCCAACGTATTAAGATGTAGTCGTCCTACCAATAGATGGCGCCAGCTCCTCTATTTGGAGTAATAATACATCGAATTCCCTCTCTGGAAACAGGACTGGAAGTGGCCACGTGGTCACCCTAATCAACATGATACTCTGATGATAACATTGAATTATAATTTATATTTTTGCGTATTTTGGTACGGTTTCATGAGCTAAGGATAATAAATGTTATCTGAAATGTTTTTGTCAATTCAACAATAAATGATTGAATATACGTGACTGGCATAATATACCTGAATTTAATTGTCTAACTTATCAGCCATTTTCTAATATGCAACGATGATGATTCTGTTGATAATCGGGTACTGATATAATCATTTACCCGTATAATTATCATGGTGGTATAATCTAGTATGCCATGCATTCCCTCTGTCTTCTGCAATCTTTAGGAAATTCGTCAATTATTACAAACCTATTCAAACATTGCATTAGCAATAAAGCCCCCGTTAAACATCAGATCTGAGTATTTATACGAAATTCCGGTCAAAATAAATCTGATTTCCGTGACGAGACAATATGTGGCCCCTTTCATATTTTCCTAATATAAAGACAACATTGGTATTTGAATCAGTTGACTGAACGGATCGAATATCAGCAATTGTATTAATAAAATACTAAATTTTTCGATTGACATCCACTCCCTTTCAATCGCTATTTTAGAATCAACTACAAACTCCTTTACACTCAGCAACTGAGCCGATAATGGGTAAAAAAAAAAGCTTGTGTTGTTATCAAAAACATTCCTGCAATTCGTAGCATATTCTTTGCAAGCATTTGCAGATACCCTTTTTAACAGGACTCAAATGCAAAGAACTTTTGATATTCCGTCAGTCTCTCAGTTGAGAGACTCCCTAGTTACGTTATGCCACGCCCTCCTTTCCCTACTAATAGTTATTCCCTAGTTAATAGTTTCCTTGAAAGTATTTGAACTCCGAAGAGGGTAAACCTATCTATAAAATTGCGAGAATCAATCAGAGCAATATATATATTTTTTTCTGTTTAATTCTGCTGACCTCAATACATGTTAAAATTTTGATTCTTATCGCTATATGCCAAAGCTCTCTCTCTCTCTCTCTCTCTCTCCTCTCTCTCTCTGTATGTATCTAGCAAACGCGGTCACTTTTATCCCTTTACCAAAACCATCAATATGCACTTCAATCTTTCATCTCTTCCTTTTCCGTTTTCTCCCCCTTTGGCTTTCACTTAACATTTAGTTTCCATCAAAAGTACAACTGTGTACCTTCTCGAACCTTCTCTCTCTCGGCTCGATTGAAAAGCTCTCTCTCTCTCTCTCTCTCTCTCTCTCTCTCTCTCTCTCTCTCTCTCTCTCTCTCTGTGTGTTCTCTCTCTCTCTCTCTCTCTCTCTCTCTCTGCCTGTCTAACTTGACATTTCCGAAGTGGGACTTTGATGTCGATGTTTATCAAATATCCTGTGTTTTGCCAGTCTTAATATTATATATATATATATATATATATATATATATATATATATATATATATATATATATATATATATATATATATATATATATATATATATATATATATATAATTATTAAAACTAAGAATTACCCAAATACATTGGTAACTAAATTGATGTAAGGCAATGGATGTTGATAACTGATACAAGGTTCAAACTGCATATCTATTATAACTATATATATATATATATAATATTAAAACTAAGAATTACCAAATACATTGGTAACTAAATTGATGTAAGGCAATGGATGCGGGTTGATAACTGATACAAGATTAAACTGCATATATATATATATATATATATATATAATATATATAATATATATATATATATATATATATATATATATATATATATCACACACACACACACACACATATATATAATATATATATATATATATATATATATATATATATATATATATATATATATTGTATATAACTTTTTAAATATTCATACATGAACACGAAAAGAAACCCGTTTATTAAATACAAATTTTTTTAAAACATAAAATCAACAGTACTTGAGTGAATCTTATCCTTTCCGCAGATACAAGCTTACGCGCCAGACTCTACTCTTCCTGCCCTAACAATAAAAAAATAATTGTTCCCCATCAAAATGGGTACACCAATGTTTCCTAACTTACGGACTGTAGTAACAAAACGTTAGTTATTATTTCATAAAATTTCATGGTTATCTCGTTTTGATTTACGACATCATTGACTGCGAGCGATATTTAAGTATCATGACTGGGGCGTGTGTAACGATGTTGAGAGAGAGAGAGCCGGCACGGGCTCTTGCTCGTAGAGCAGCCCGTAAATACGCTATATACTGCTGTATGGTCGAGTTGACAACAGAACCTATAAGTCTACAGTACTAATTCGATTTGAGGACGAAATATTATCAATTTTTGCTTAACATTTTTACGAACAGTGATTCAACTCCACAAACGACTGTATAAATGAAGTAGGTATTTTATCGTCTCGTTTGGAAATATCTAACAGAATCTAGTGACTATGATCGTACAGTGTTTGCGACCACCCTTACAACTCTCTCTCTCCCTCTCCTCTCTCTCTCTCTCTCTCTCTCTCTCTCTCTGAAAGTACTGAGGTACTAACTACTTCCAGGACAATGAGTGCCATTTCATTTTTTTACGAGAAGCTCTTCCAAGATTTGTTTTTTATTGCCACTTTCCATGCTGTGGGTATTAAAGATAAGCCGTCTTGTGGGCGAAAGGGCTGATGGAGGCGCTTCCCTTCTGCAAGTGTTATTTGAACGGGAAACAAAGATATATGAGCGCCTGGGTACTAAAACCACAACACCAAGCTGTGGAGGTCTATGGATGACGCAAGATCTTATCCGGACTTTGCGCTGTTATGACGGAGAACTTCGTTTCTCTGGTGAAAAAAAAAAGCTATTAAAAGTAAGGAACTATACGTCGGAAATCAATTACGCATATACTGAAAACGAGTTACTATAGTATCTAATCAAAAAGTAATGACCGTAGTGTGTAAAACTTGCTGTTGTGGAATTCACAAGACGTGAAACTGTTTTTCAACTATGCATCTCTCACACTTCTTTCTTTAATATCTATATTTTAAGGCAGTAGTAGTCAACTGGAACCAGAAAACTTATACATTCCTTTTAAAACTTACGTGGAGAAAACGCAAGAGTAGAAAAACAGATATAGTAGAGCAAAGCAACGAAGTAAATAACATCTGTGAATATATTATATTCAGTCTCGACAATCACATGACGTAAAACTGAGCCTAGAGGTCTATAATTGACCTACATTTGCTAAAAGCATAAATTAATTGGGATTTTGAGAATTGATTTATACCTTATATACATACAAAGCATTTAGGAGAAATCAGTCAATAATAATTATACAATGAAGGATTTCTCTGGGAAGTTACGCAGCTCTAATATCCTGTCGGGCGAAGGACCAAGAGAACTGGTGCGCATAGTCTCAAAGGAAAAAACGGCTGAAGGACTCAACGTAAGCAAATTTTTAGTACTGAAGGATTCAAGACGCACAGGGAATAAAACCAAGGTAAAGGATCAGCTCGACTGTGGAATCAGGATTATATTCGTGTGTTCTGGAACTGAACAAGACCGGCGATAGAGCGAGTACAAGAGTTTGTCAAATTTTGGTGGTTGTTGGTTTTTCATAGCTACGGTTTTTCTATCTATCTATCTATCTATCTATCTATCTATCTGTCTATCTGTCTATCTAGTCTATCAATCTTATCTATCTGTATATATATATATATATATATATATATATATATATATATATATATATATATAATATATATATATATATATATATATATATATATATATATATATATATATATATATATATATATATATATATATATATATATATATATATATATATATATATATATAATGCCTCTCTCAACATAAGCATCGCATTATATAAATCTGGCTGTAATTCGACAGCTCAGGGTCTAACAGCTGGTTGGGGAGAGAGAGAGAGAGAGAGAGAGAGAGAGAGAGAGAGAGCTTGAATCGTCTCCATGTTACCATGTAATGAAATTTTACGGTGTTAAACCATTTAAAATACGACTATAATATCCTCTCTCTCTCTCTCTCTCTCTCTCTCTCTCTCTCTCTCTCTCTCTCTCTATAAAAAAAAAACTTGTTATCCTCATAGATTGATCTCATGATTCGACTACAAGTTTTATAGCATCAAAGGGTGGAGAAGTTCGCAGAACACAGGTCGTCGAGTTTTTTAGAACGGCTGTAGCATGAAATATGATACGAACTTTGCTCCTTCGAGTTGGGTCATTACTGTCTATATATGCCTCCTCCTTCTCTTCCTCCTCCTGCTGCTCCTGCTCCTTCTCCTGCTCCTGCTCCTGCTCCTCCTCCTCATGCTCCTGCTCCTCCTCCTCCTCCTCTACCTACTCTTAAACTTCCCGACGTGATTTTGGTCAAGTTTCTTTTCCACCTTTGTCGTCTTGTACTCCTTTTTTATTTCTTTCTTTTTTGAGTTTCGTCTTAAATATTTCCCGTCCCATTGCAAGTTGGCAATGCTTGGAGACTGTGTAATTTGGTATTATGCTAGTGAATTCAATATCCTTTACATTGTAGAGGGATTAGCCCTTCTTCCCAACAAGTTTTTTGAAATGCAATTACTTTTAAATGGACGATGTTTGCGTTCCAGGTACTTTATGATTCAATTTTCAAAATACACTCAAGCCATTTTGAGAGAGACGATGCTAAATCATACATCTGTTAACTGAAACTACCCAAGTCATGCAGAGCATCTTCCTTTGGCGTCATGTGCGAGTTGTTTGCATAGGCAGTTGGGTAACGAGTTATAAACACGAAGGATGAAAGCATCCGAGGTCGTGAAATCTGGAACTGAAGGCTTTTTTGACGCTGATTTTCCAACGGTTGCAATTCTGCGAGTATGAAACATCTTTTAAAATGGAGACGTTTATCTTTTTCATTTTTGCGAAGCGTTTTTTATTTTTTTACATTAATGACACCAGCTGTGTCTGTCTTTCCTCTCACGCTGGGGACGTGTACACCTCTCGGTTTCCTATTCAGGTGACAGAGCCAGATGCATTCTGAGGAACTTGTGTACAATGCAGTGTTTGCATCATAAAGGAGAACGTTCAGATTCCTCTTCAGTAACGATAGTTTGTAAGACTTTGGTGCAGTGGATACTTGCAACAATTCCATGGAGGAAATCAAATGCGAAGGAAAATTCTGATTCACAGAAACGGGAAAAGAAATAGAGGTAATTTGTTCCTTTTGATTAAAGTGCAGTATGCAAGTATAGATACACACACACACACACACACACACACACACACACACACACACACACATTATATATATATATATATATATATATATATATATGAATAACTTGATCACGAAGTGTATAAAACGTGATGCTATGTATAAATAAAGGTTTTTTTGCCACGAAGGAAAAAAATGAAAAAACGAGTTGGCCGAGTACTTTCGGTCCTATTCGGACCCTTTACTGAGGGTCCGAATAGGACCGAAAGTACTCGGGCCAACTCGTTTTTTCATTTTTTTCCTTCGTGGCAAAAAACCTTTATATATAATATATATATATATAATATATATATAATATATATATATTATATTTTTTTATTATATATATATAGTATATATATATATGTGTGTGTATTATTATATTATATTAATATAATATATATTATATATATATATAATTATTATATATTAATATTATAATAATTAATAATATATATATATATATATATTATATATATATATACACGACTGGCAAAAATGTTCTGTTACAACAGAATTCCATCTAATAAAAGGAGCCCATAAAAACACCAAAATATAGAGAGAAAAGTACTATATTTCAGAGACTGCTGTCTCCCTCTTCAGGTATATGAATGAGAAAAGTTTACAGAAAAGGTGGTATTTATACCAAGAGATCCATCCATAGGTAAGCCAATTTAGGTCAACCCCGCTGATAATCTTCCTTTAATCTTCTTAAGCGTTGGTTGAATGAAAATCTTGTCGATCACATCTGAATTCCCACGCTCCTTTTGAGATATTCATTACCTGCCTCTCTTTTATTAAGACCGATTCCATCATTTGACTCTTGTACCGGCAGTTGCTGCTATAAATTATATGTGACAAATTCCAGTTTATTCTATGGTTATGTTCTTTTATATGATTGAAACCGTTTGTGTTGTATTAATCTCTGGGGAAGTGATTTTCCTGTAAATCCGATGTAAGATTGGTCACAGTCCTGGGATGGATTTCATAAACCCCGGTTTTTCTTGGGGGATGTCTTTTGTTGGACGTTAATCAGGGATTTGGCTAGGGTGCTTGGGTAAGTAAATGCAAAAGGGTTAGATTTTCCGAGGGTCTGAGTCACCATCTTTATCCGGTCCAGGTGAGGAATTTTTATTTTATTGTTGGGTGTCTCTCTGGTCTTCTGTAGGGGGTCGTTTCATGTGCCGGAGCTTTCAATTACAAAATTTCAAAATGGTTAGCTGAGCTCCTTTCCCCTTTTTTAGGCACTTTTTCTCCCAGTCACATTAAACATTCAGAAGATTTTTGTCACAAATTCAGAGAAGCACATATACCACTTCACAACATAAAACTTTTAAGCCTTGACGTAGATTCCCTATTTACAAAAGTACCAGTACAGGACGTTCTTCAGATTTGGAGGGGAAAATTATCCCCCTATTCAGATCATTTCCCATTGGCGCTTGACAAAATAATAAAGTTAGTTGAATTATGTGCATCTAATAATGTATTCACATACGGGGAATCATTCTATACGCAAAAATTTGGATGTAGTATGGGCAGTCCTTTAAGTCCTGTTTTAGCCAATCTGTATGTGGAATATTTTGAAACTACAGTAATAAATGCAATAAAACCCAAAAACATGCTGTGAATGAAATATGTAGATGATATTCATACATTTTGGGATAATAGGTGGGGCAATTTTAATGAATTCCTTTCAAAATTAAACACATTAGTGCCCAGCATCAAATTTAAAGTTGAATGGGAAACAGACAACAAAATTCCTTTTCTTGATGTTTTAATAATCAGAGACACGATCGAATACAAATTTACCATATACAGCAAACCCAACGTTCTCACTTTCATACATTCACTACTTTAGCTATCACAACATTGCTATCAAGATAGGTGTAGCCAGCAACCTGTTCTTAAGAGCCTAACGAATTTGTTCCCCAGATTTCCTGGAAAAAGAATTTGAACTAATTCATAAGCAACTTTCGTAATTAAAGTATCCTGATCATATAATTGAGAAAGCAATTCACAAAGCAAATAATTTTTTACCGACCCCTAAAGACAAGACCAGAGAGACACCCAACAATAAAATAAAAATTCCTCACCTGGACAGGATAAAGACGGTGACTCAGACCCTAAGAAAATCTAACCCTTTTGCATTTACTTACCCAAACACCTTAGCCAAATCCCTGATTACCGTCCAACAAAAGACATCCCCCAAGGACACTAGGGTTTATGAAATCCCATGCCAGGACTGTGGCCAATCTTACATCGGAGTTACAGGAAAATCACTTCCCCAGAGATTAATAAAACACAAACGGTCAGTTAGGTATGGACAACAGAACTCAGCTATTTTCAACCATATAAATGAACATAACCATAGACTAAACTGAAATTTGTCACGTATAATTTATAGCAGCAACTGCCGGTACAAGAGTCAAATGATGGAATCGGTCTTAATAAAAGAGAGGCAGGTGATGAACATCTCAAAAGGAGCATAGGTTTCAGATGTGATTGACAAGATTTTCATTCAACCAACGCTTAAGAAGATTAAAGCAAGATTATCAGCGGGGGTGACCTAAATTGGCTTACCTGTGGATGGATCTCTTGGTATAAATACCACCTTTTCTGTAAACTTTTCTCATTCATATACCTGAAGAGAGAGACGGCAGTCTCTGAAATATAGTACTTTTCTCTCTATATTTTGGTGTTTTTATGGGCTCCTTTTATTAGATGGAATTCTGTTGTAACAGAGCATTTTTACCAGTCATTCTCGGCCCATTATGGAATTCAACCGCCTTTCCACGATTCTTCACTTACTTTCAGAAGTTAAGCCAGTTTTTCGCAAGTTTGAGAAAGAACTGATTAGACTACACCGGCTGAAAAATCAAAAACTCTTCCTAGAAGAATGCCTTAAGGAATAAGTACTACCAAAAATGTACGGATTCGGGAGATGGACTCTGCAATCAGAACCCTTCCCTCTCTCACACAAGATTTTCCTAGAGGAAAGAATCACCAACATGAAAAACGACATCTTCGTTCTACGCAGAGTGATAAATGGAACTCAGTCTAATCTTCGCCTCCTCACTACGGACCACATATGCAGGTATCTGATTGAATGCTGTTCCGACATTGCTGCCTATAATAGCGTGTCTCATACCAACAGACTTTTATGCACGTTAAATAAGTTAATAAACAATAGTGCATGGAATAATCTTGAGCAACAAGACAAAGTTTTAAACTTATCCAACACCCCCCTTACTGTAAATTAACATTTAATTTTAAATTTAGGCCTATCATTTGCCCTTATGCCAGACCGCAAAAACAACCTAGACTTCATAGTGGCTTTTGATTAATTCATATCTGACAGAAACTACAGCCGTGAAGAGATATGTTTAAAAGGAGTGTTACTAAATGCTTTAACTGACCTAAATAAGAAACATCCTGTTCCCCGTAGATTTATGATAGCCATCCACTCGCTAAAAAAGTTAGATGTTATAATAAGTAGGTCAGACAAAGACGGCAAAATCATAATAATGGACAAAGACTTCTATCTCGACAAAATCAACCAACTCCTTAGCGACACAAACACTTAGGACATTCTGATGAAAAATCCCCTCCAAAACGTCCCCACAGCATTTTATCGAAAAATAAGAATAATTGGCCAAGACTGTTAGAATTATTTAACTCAAATCAATTATAAGGCAAGTCTTTATACTTCAACTTACCTGCACCATTATCCAGAACAATTTCTTCTTGGCTTCGAATTTTAAATCCTTTAATTCACTTTTTTCGGCAGAAAAAGAACACCCGTTCTTCTGTCCTACAGGTACCACAAGACTCTTCTCCTTGTCGGATCAAAAGCAGTCAACAACTCCGTTTTCTTTCGCTTTGTCCGAAACTCTCGAACAACGTTGAAATATAAAGACGGGAAAGCAAAACTGTTTCCTTATATGGAATACATTTAACATTAAATTAATTAATTCAATTAGAATACAAAAAGGGGAAAGTTAAGAATTTACATTTAATATTAACAAACGGCAATCATTCAGTTTACTTTCCGTCCATAAACGAACACCAGAAATGGGGACAAAAAGTAAGAAACAAACGAACTAGTCAATTCGACTATTCTCCCACGAATGAAATTACCATTCTCCAATCAACTATTTCTATATCTTCCCCAACCAACAAAGGAAAAGTGGTTACACAAAGAACCATTTTGACAGATTAACTCGACAACAAAAGACAACTTTTATAAAACAAAACAAACCATTGTTTACAATATACCCTCCCGAGCTAAACTTCTTATTAGGTTTCTGGAGGCAAGAGCAGTACTACGGGTAGGCCTAGTAGATGTTTCATTGGGCAAAGATGTTCCAGTGTCAGGTATTTCATCTGTCTCCAACTCACTAATATTTTCTTCTTGTTCTTCAATTTGAGCATATAAATTAGGATCATTAAGCTCAGAATATAATTCTAAAGGTATTAAAAAACTAACATTAATTTCACTTTCACTTTTATCAGGCTTAACAATACGAACAGTACGTACAACACCTTCGTTATCACTGAATGTTTCAACAATTCTAACCAATGGCCAATAAGTTTTAGAATTGGAAGGTAATTTAAAGAGAGCAATTTCCCCTTTTTCCAATTTTCTTGGAGGATGAAAAGAAGATCTATACTTTTCTTTCAAACTTACTAAATATTCAGAAAGCCACCTTTCCTTAAAGCTTTCATAAAGTCCATCTCTAGTTTCCAAAGTACGAGCAAGGAGAGAAGAATACTCATCCTCCTCATTATACTCCCAATCAGGAACTTGTTGAGAATCACCAAACATTAATGAAGGAATAAATCTGCCAACCAAGAAATGATTAGGAGAAATTATATCTATCTCATTTTCACAAGATCTATAAGTTAAAGGCCTATTATTCAAAATTTTCTGAATGTCAGAGAGGAAAGTGACAAATTCAGAAAATGAAGGAGTAAATCTACCAAGAGTTTTAAAAAGGCAATGCTTAATTGTTTTAATTAATCTTTCCCAAACAGCACCATACCACGCTGCGTAAACAGGATAGTCTTATGAGAAATTGAAGCGACCCTAAACTTCTCCTCAAACTCAGAAGAAGTAAGTAACTGTTCAATTATATTACCAGCCTGAACAAAGGACTTGGCATTATCAGAATAAACAGCAACAGGAACACCAAACCTATTAGAAAATCTAATGAAAGCTAATATAAATTCCGAGGTTGACATAGACTGGACAACTTCCAAATGTATTGCTCTTTTATTGAAAGAAGTGAAAATAAGAATGTACGCCTTAAATTTTTCTCCATTTTTCTCCCTCAACCATAAGTGGCCTGTATAATCCACACCAGTATGAGCAAAAGGCACACTCAAATTAACCCTGGAAGAAGGAAGCGAAGAAGGAGAAGGATACTTCTCTGTGCTAGCATTATAAGCTTGCATACAATACAATCCTTAAGGACAGACAAAACTGCTTGCCTAGCCTTCACAATCCACAAACCATGCATGCGCAAAAAACTAAGAGTGGATTGCAAACCCATATGCATAGACTTACAATGGGCATAATAAATCAACAACCGGGTCCAATGATGCTTCTTATCCACAAGAATAGGATTGACAATATCAAATTTTAAAGTAATGTTTTTGTCAATCCGACCTTTAGTTCGCATTATACCATTATCATCTTATTGCAGATTATATTGTCTTAGTATTCATAAATCCTTCGGTTTAACGGGGATCAATTGTTGAAAAGATTGCCTGGGTATCTCAGAGGTATTAAAATGTATTCCAGTGTGCTCTCTCTCTTCTCTCTCTCTCTCTCTCTCTCTCTCTCTCTCTCTCTCTCTCTCTCTCTCTCTCTATATATATATATATATATATATATATATATATATATATATATATATATATATACATATATATATTATATAATATATTATATATATATATATATATATATATATATAATATCACAAGACACACCCAGAAAATGTAAATTACGTTTATTAGCTCTTGTATGCCACCTAAATATCGTGTGAGTCAAATGATAGGCTAGAAAGACTTCATATAAAAATATCAAGGTAAAAAATTCGCAATAAAGAAGCGAAGGTATCTGCTCTTGGAATATGAAAGATACCCAGAAATTCTCGTGAATAAGAACACCAGTACCAGACGGAAGGGGGGTGGGGGGTGGCTGGTTAAGCATTGTTGGATCGTTTGAAAAGAGAGCCGACATACATGTAACTTGTCGGTCTTCCATAACTAAAGCTACATTGTTTTGTTTTTTAGTAGTCAAACAGTATATCGATCATATTATTATTATTATTATTATTATTATTATTATTATTATTATTATTATTATTATTATTTGTTGTAGTAGTAGTAGTAGTAGTAAGCAGTAGTAGCAGTAGCTATTACGTTACAATCAATTTCACATAAAACCTTGCTACTTCCTTCCCAGAGCGTTATTGGATAAATTTATTATATTATCATTTATCGAATGAGCACACAAATATATCATCGTTCATTTCATAGCATTATTATTGTTATTATCATAACATAATTAGTTACTACGTTACAATCAGTGGAACATAAACAGTATTACTTGTCTCCCAGTCATTGGATGAATTATCTTGCTGTGTACTGAAGGAGCACACAAAATCTAATGTATTTTCGTTCAATTCATAGAATTAGTGAGGCTTTTACGTAGTCTGCTTCCACAAGGATCTGTAAGACAATATTTTAGCATTCTTAAGACACTGATGCTGTATCTATAGGCTTTTTCGAAATTGTTGTTATTTTCAAGGTATAATATCTCCCTTCGGTGAAATATTGCAAGACGATAAAGTCATCAGGGAAAAATTTTATCAAAACGAGTGACTCGATATCTGCTACTGACTGAACAAAGTTGTATAGAAGAAGAAAAAATATCTGCCGTTTCTATATATTTTATTCAAGTGAAAATAACACTTCAATGTTTTTTCTTTTCTGAAAAGCGTGGGAGGTAACATAATTTCACTAGATGTAGATAGAAATACTCTAGTTAATCTTAGAAAGGTTAAATACTCTTTCTCATTAACTAAATTTCTAGATGCATAAATTCATACCAATGTTAATATTCTAATATTCTCATTTTGTCACGATGGACACTCAAAATTTGATCACACTGAATCATTCATATTACTAACTGTTACAATACAATTTTACGAAAATTAAATACAAAACAAGCTGTATCGTTTTGGCCAAA
>NC_087204.1:4948795-4966295 GCF_015104395.2 Macrobrachium nipponense
TTTGTGTGTGTATGTGTCCGTTTATCGTAGTTCATCACGATGATATATGAAACGTTGTAGCATATGTGACGTCACCTAACTCATGTGAAGCCCTGTTGAGTGGTAAATATAAGAGGGAAAAACCGCCGGAATTTTAACCTACCACTTGAAACACATTTTTAATGCAGCACCTTAATTCATTATTAAGCTGACCTCAATCTTTCTTTCTCTCTCTCTCTATGTCTGTATATACATACACACACACACACACACACACACACACACACACACACACACACACACACACACACACACATATATATATATATATATATATATATATATATATATATATATATATATATATATATATATGTGTGTGTGTGCGTGTGTGTGTGTGGTGTGTGTGTTTTGCACATAACATTACCATCGCGTTGTGTTTTCTCTTGTATTCATTATATTCGAGTATCACTTAAAATATTCATTCACTGATTAGATTAGATTCATTAGAGGTAATATACTAACCATCTGAAAATCCACATCAATTCATAACATGTAGTACATTATATTTCTCAGGGATATTTGAACCTCTCGTCGTATGTTTAGATAGCGAGAGGGTAATATGAATTATATTAGCATCAGGCTATCTAAATCCGCATGGCTTCAAGTCAAAGAAGTACTTTATATATATATGCACAATATATATGTACACTAGCATGCAAACTCTCTCGATAAAACGGTAAAAATTGCCACTTTTTTGTGAGGATTATGTTGTGTATTGAGGCTCCCATCCGTCCTCTCCTAATATTGACAACCCTGGAAGAAATATAGTACAACCCTCTTGCTCGACCTTCCTCGCCTGCGTCTCCGGCAGCCATTCATTTAATCACGTCTCTTGGTGCAGGATCCCCCGACAGGAGTCAATCATTGGCCCGACCTGTGCTGCTGCTGCTCCTACCTGCAGGGTATATAGCGTGTCAGCATCCATAAGGATAGATTTCTCTCTCTCTCTCTCTCTCTCTCTCTCTCAGTAAGTGCATGATTTACTGCTGTTAATGTAGAATAAAGTCGATTTAGTTTCATGATTGAATTATATATATATATATATATATATATATATGATATATATATATATATATAGTATATATATATATATATATATATATATATATATATATATATATATATATATATATATATATATATATATATGACTGTGGTAAAAGTGTTCTGTAACACAGAATTCCATCTAATAAAAGGAGCCCATAAAAACACCAAAATGTAGAGAGAAAGTACTATATTTCAGAGACTGCTGTCTCTCTCTTCAGGTATGAATGATCATATACCTGAAGAGAGAGACAGCAGTCTCTGAAATATAGTACTTTTCTCTCTACATTTGGTGTTTTTAGGGTTCCTTTTATTAGATATATATATATATATATATATATATATATATATATATATATATATATATATATATATATATCATATATATATATATATATATATAGTATATATATATATATATATATATATATATATATATATATATATATATATATATGTATATATATATATATATATATATATATATATATATGTATATATATATATATATATATATATATATACATATATATATATATATATATATATATATATATATATTATATATATATATATATATATATATATATATATATATATATATATATATAATATATATATATATATATATATATATATATATATATAGATATATATATCTATATATATATATATGTATATATATGATATATATATATATATATATATATATATATATATATATATATATATATATATATATCTATATGGCCTGATCTTTCACTTTTTAGCTCATGCGAAGGGTCCATTTCCCTCTCTTGTTTCTACTGTTGCTGGTGACAGTTGTTATTATTATTATTATTATTATTATTATTATTATTATTATTATTATTATTATTAAAGAGGGTGGCAGCATCATTGGAATTGATTTATATATGGTCTTTTCCAATTCTTATTATTTTCTTCTCATCAGGGCTATGCTTATAGTGTCCGATGTTCATATTCTGGTTAAGGAACGGAAATGTCTTCTAAAAATATTAATCTATTGATATGATAACTACGCCACTTTTAGTTATTATATCAATAAAACAAAAATTAATATTTTTAGAAGATATTTCCTTAACCAGAATATGAACATCGGCCAGCTATTTAATAGCAAATATCAGCCCTGATGAGAGGAAAATAATATGAAGAATTGAAAAGACCATATAATATGAATTCCACTGATGCTGCCATCCTCTTTAACAAAACATGTTTGAGAGAGGGTCTCCTACCTTCAATATATCATTATTATTATTGTCGTCAAATATTGGCTTGTCCAATGGGTGCTTATTCTCTGTCTTGTATATTCCCTTTTCATTCCACTTTACTTTATAAGCGATCGATTTTTGGAATTATATTTCGTCGGCCAATATTCAATGATTTCGTACAATGACATGGGATCCCAAGTTCCCTTTAAAACAAAAAAATACATGGAACCCTTATAAAGGACCAATTTCTATGTGGATTTTATGTGGACACTGCCGTGATATGTCAGTCAGCTTCATAAAAGTAAATGAAAAGCAAATAGCAGCGTACTGCATTTATAAATAAATAATAGGGGGCTGGAATTCCCTTGATTGAGAATAAGGGCTTAATAACTGTCATTTCCTGCAAAATAACTCATCAAATTGATGAGAATATTCAAAACAGGACTCAAATTCCACGCTCTGCAATAGGCCCAATTTAAATTTGACTTCTTTACATAGGAGATGGTAAAATATACAATTTTAGGAAATTGATGTTTTTCCAGGAATACAAGTATTTTCTATTGCCATTGTATATTTGATAAGATATTCACGACGATTTTTATTATTATATGAGAATTCTAAATGGTAAAGCGACATAGGCGTGCTCTCGAACAAACACAGTCATTTCCGTTATATTTCAATAAAGCTTTTTTTAATAGCGATATAACTTAAGAATCTCCCTACACGAAGGAAACTACGTACAATTAATCCCACTATGTTAGATTATTCCAATGATTACCCCTCCATGTAAAATTCATTTGTCCCACGGCTAGGCTGAGTGCCTCAGTGACGTGGTTGGTATGGTCTTTGCCTGCCACCTTGGTGGCAGCGAGTTCGATTCTCGGGCATTTCATTGAAGGGTCATAGAGTGTATTTCTGTGATAGAAGTTCACTCTCGACGTGGTTCGGAAGTCACGTAAAGCCGTTGGTCCCGTTGTCGAATAACCACTGGTTCCACGCAACGACTAAAAACACCATACAAACAAAAACAAACAAACCACAACTAGGCTGTCTATAAATAGAGAGGACCCCATTTCTTTTGTAGTACGAACAACCTAGGCTCGTCGTTTTCCGTAAAACTGTAATGAATGAAAATAAGGACGTTCTGTGAAATTGCAATTCGTATCGCCATCTCGTGTCAAAATATCGAAGACAAAGCAACACATTGCACCTGGGTTTGTTTCTTACTTAGTTTCAGCCAGTTTCAGGTAATCAGAATGCTGAGTTTTATGAATGCTTAAAAAATAAAAAAACTATTATTTGATATAGGCAAGAAGAGGTTTAAGGATACACGATCACCATATCATAACACACCATAACTGGATAATCAGATCATTAGGAGGTGAAAATAATGTTAGATATATATATAGTATATATATATATATATAGTATATATATATATATATATATATATATATATATATATATATATATATATATATATATATATCACACACACACACACACACACACACATATATATATATATATATATATATATATATATATATATATATATATATATATATATAATGCATAGTAGATGTGGATGGAATTGTTCGTATTAAAAAAAAATAACGCATACGTGTCAGATGAAATAAAAGATGTCCTCATTTAGAAAAAGTATCCATATAAAAATGTCAGCGCTAACAACGTAGTGTATGTAATCCTGTCTCTTGCTATCTATTACTCTGTTCTCTCCTGCTATCTGTTAGTCTATGTTAGTGGAGTGTAGGTGGGATGGGCGTTTCGCGTGTTTTTGGGATCTATACAGTTCTGTGACAGGTTTTTTGTTTTTAGAAATATATTTATAGCTTTTTTAATTGATCATATCTTTTGTAACTCCGTTTAATGATACGGCGAGATGGCGTGATTCTGTAAGGGAAGATATGTTATGGAAAGGCAATAACAGGACATAAATCGATGAGACGACTCATTCACGACGGCGACCCCATATAAAAATGGGTTAAAGCTGGTAAGAAGAAGATCTTGTGTGACTCCGTTTAACGATACGGCGTCAATAACCTCGCCGTTGCAACGCCAGTAAGAACTAACAAATCAATCAATCTTAAAGGAGAGGCGAGATGCTAATAGAATAAAGAATAGCTCAAATAAAAGGGTCCCACAAAAAGACGCGGCGTGAAACCAGGAAAACACCGTGTTAAAGATCTGCCCGACCGAGGACCATTGTTCAATTGGATGACCAGACCTTCTTTCCTCCTCTTCCTCTTGGCATACAAAGCGGGCATCAGCTGGACTGTTTCCCTTACATTGATATTCGAGTGGCAATTCGCACACTCTGGGTCCACTTCACAAGATTCTACTCTCCTCGTTTTCCGTTTCCCTTTTTGTAGTTGCAAGTATTTTTCACCCTCGTCTCTTCCTTGGATGTTGTTATAAAGAGGAACAAGTCAGGAGAGTCCTGAATATGAATGAAACTATCTGGTATATACATTAATTAAACTAAGTGGTTTCATTAGAAATGAAACTAGTGTTGACGATACAAATATTCTAGAAAGAGTCTTTCTGGTCATTGATAATCGTTACCTACTTTAAGATTATCCATTATTTTCGATTTAAGCATCTTTCATAATATTCTGTATGTCTTAACTGAATATGGTTTGTCAGTGATTGAATGATAAGATAAATCTTTGACGTTTATCTTGGAAGTAGTAAAAAATTCATTAAAGTTACTCAAATTGAAATCTTGAGCAGTTGCATAAATCCCCTTTATATATATATATATAATATATATATATATATATATATATATATATATATATAATATATATATATATATATATCAATATATATGTGTATATATATATATATATATATATATATATATATATATATATATATATGTAATATATATATATATATATATATATATATATGGCCATATTTCCAAATTCCTGATAAATATACTGCAATATTCAATGCAGTACTTAATTTCTTTACAGTCAAACCGCCTTTAAACTTTGTCACTAATTGTAACGAAAATTTTAATTAATAAAATAGGATAATTTTATGTTAGGCCATTGTTGTTTCTCACGCTCTCTTTAAATGTCGATAAATATGCTCTTTTACTATTAGTGACCACTAATGTCCCCAGTTATCTTAATGATATCATTCAATAGCCAAATATGAATTAACTTGAAAATTTACAAGAGCAAGAATATAACAATATAAGAAAAAAATTCGGTTTCACAGAGACACCAACATAGAACTAAACGTAGATAAACATGCTGATAAGCGTAAAAATAATGTTAATGTTTATTATTTATGCAGTGGAGGCGTTTTATACCTTTTTTTCCCCTTATTCTCAAGTGACCGTCATGAAGATATTGTGCTCATGGGGGCGTTTTTTGTTTAATTCCTGGAAAAAATATATCGTTTGTTTATTGCAGTCTTTCCTCCTGTATTATAATGTTAGCTGTTTTACGAAGCTCATTGGTAATATAAAAGAAATATCCAGAAGATAGTGCCTTCTTAAACGCGCCATTAGTGTATTAACATTAATATGGAAGAGGTCAGCTTACATACAGACCTCTTTTATCGCAAGTGCATTGCAGTGTACATCAATATCTTCAACTGTATCTTTTAAGAAGCAGTCTCGTAAAACCGTTGTTTCAGTGTTACATACAACAAAGATATTAACGGAGGTATTGCTAAATACATAAAATATTATTTTGCAAAGAAAGGGTACTTATTATGTCTTATTTTCGAAATGTAGGCTGATTGGTGGATGCAATTTCTTTCAGGGCAATCCAGCTTTATTGACGGATACCCAAGTCCATTTTACTGTCTGCTCTCTGTACCTTTTGATTTAATGGGAAACTGTTTTACCATAGCAGTTTCCATCTGTTATGGTAAAAACGCTTTACCCACTTAGTTCTCAGGGTTTTACCATGAATATTGTCCGTTCAACTTTTCGGTGAATAGTCATTTATATAGAACTCTGTAAATATTATTAACTTCAAATTGTGCACATGTGCACAGTCCTGCGAATATGAATTAATGGGTATGTCAGAATTGAATGATACTATAGTAGATTCACATCAACCTTGCATTTGATGTCCAGGCCAGTCCCTTACGACGCTCCTGATTGGCTGTTGATAAGCCAATCACAGGGTTGGAAACTCTCAGTCTCTCTCGAGAGTTCACATAGGCAGGATGTATGTTCCACCTCTCCTGAGGGATACTTTTGAAAGACGTATCTCTAAAGAGAAGTGGAACATACTTCTTGCCTATGTGAACTCTCGAGAGAGACTGAGAGTTTCCAACCCTGTGATTGGCTTATCAACAGCCAATCAAAAGCGTCGTAAGGGGCTGGCCTAGACATCAGATGCACGGTTGATGTGAATCTACTATAGTTACCTGCTGAGTTTTTACGGACTCCTAAAAAAAAAAAAAAAAAAAAAACAAGTAAAAAACTCCAAGTGGAATAATACCCCCAGCAAAGAAGCCATAATAGATACGAAACCACTGGATACTTTGCCGTCATATTTTAAGAGTGGAGTGATCTCTACATGAACCTAAAATTATGAGGCAAAAGGATTAAGATAAAATAGGACCCAAAGGAGATCACACTGGCAAGATGATGATAGACAGAACGAGAAGAGACCATGGCTCTATATGGCTCTATATACAGTATTAAATGTTCAGGAACACAAGAGACCGCAAATCCACACCTGCAGAATTATGGATGAACTGGAATATGATTGGTTGAAAAGAAATGAGGGTGATCAGCCTTGTAACTTCTCGTAACAACGTTTCTGTAGGATGTCATGATTCCCGGTTTTATCTATATAAACTTCCTGTACTGTGTTGTCTTTGTTGTCCTGATCTGTGTCAGTAGAAAGTAATACACGCAGGAAAATGGATTCATTAGTTATGATTACTTATATTTATCTACGGTCGAGAGATATGTAACAAAAGAAATTGTAGAGTGAAAGATTGTTTTAATGGTGTTTTTAATATAAATGCGGATTTTATAGGAAAATAAAGATACAACACTTCACACAAGGAGAAAATACAAGAGTGCGAGAAAACGGCAACTGTCAAGAGCCAAAGACAACCTCAACGATGCAATTTCCTTCAAGATATTGAGATTAATTTCCTGCAAAGTACCAGGTGTTGTCCACGAACTAATTGGCTTTCCACCATATCCTCGCTGGATTCCTTTTCCTTTCCCCTTTTTTCCTCTTTTTGTTGCCCCCTGAACTCTAGTGACGTTCATAATAACGCGAAAGGGAAATGATTGGTCGTTGGTGTTCAGATGAAAAAATATATGTAAGGGAGATCACTACGGCTTATTGAACTGTGAGGAAAATGTCACAGATATTACTTTAACAATGGGATCTCGGCTTCTAAAGGATCTATTTTTCTTTGAAAGCAGGTAATGGGATGGTGTAGAGGATGGAGGATATTATTATAATTAGCTGCCAACCGCACTGCGTGTGTGTATAATGTATCGTTGTTGTATAACAAATTCCTCTCCATGAATCTTTGTGCGTCAGTCTGCATTGTATCATGCATCGTGGATATGTATTCAAATTCCTCTCCCATGAATTTTGTGTGTCAGTCTGCATTCGTGCAACAATGATTTGTCGTTTACTGGGTCTTTACTCTTTGCCATTCTCATTATCGAGATTAACCGATATATTCTTTCCTATTTCCTATTCCATTTCCACAAACGAAAGTTTTCCCGAGCTCCCTATGCATCTTATCACGGAGATATACATAACCTTGGGCCAAAAGGATGGGTATTTTTTAATGAGGTTTTGAGCGGGAGAGGGAATCGCTCACTGAAAGGGAAGATGGAGGAATATCATTAATAGCCTTCAGAGAGAAACGAACGAAAAGGGGTTTGTAAATTGGGGGGTTTGGTTCATAATCCCAAATCTTAAAATCCTGAATGTCAAAATCCCGAAACTTAAAAATCTTGAATGTATTAAAATCCTGAATTATCAGAATCCCGAAATTTAGATTCCCGAAAAACTATAGCCATTCTCCATTCTTTAAGTTTTTTTTTTCTCTCTATTTTTGTTTTTATTCTTTCTTTCTTTTCTCTCTCTTTTTTTT
Organism: Macrobrachium nipponense; assembly: GCF_015104395.2. NCBI lineage: Eukaryota > Metazoa > Arthropoda > Malacostraca > Decapoda > Palaemonidae > Macrobrachium > Macrobrachium nipponense. The sequence goes on from NC_087204.1 coordinate 4,957,237, forward strand.
CTCTCTTTTTTTGTGTAATTCCCTATCTATCTAGGTGATTTACAGTATATTTTATCATTTCAATTACATACCCCTTACACACCCTGTACAAATTTTACTTAGTGTTTGTTATTCGTTCTATCTTCTTATTCAGTATTTTACTGAATATGGCTTTATTTATTTTATTTTTTGTTTGTTTGTAGGCCATTGCCAGCTCTCTCTCTCTCTCTCTTTTCTTTTTCATATATTCGTTTGTCTGAAATTACCAGTAATGTTCCCATATGCAAGGAAACCAGGGATTTGTTCGACATCATTAAAGGATTAACTTTGTGGGGAAACTTAAAACAAAAAAGAAAAAGAAAGAAATACCTTTATTCAACACCTTTACAAACAGTATTTGAATCATTGAGAATACATTAAAATTACATTAAAACTAGAACATGGGAAATATTTTAAAATGAAAGATTATGAGCAATAGCCCGAAGATAGTTCATAAGATCTGGTCGGTTTTCACGATCGTTAACTATATTTTTGTATCCTTTCTTCACGACAGATAACACATTTTTTTCTTTTTGGACAAGGACTCGCCTCGCAGAATGCGTTCACATTCATTCATTACGTGCTGCTGCTCTTTTGAAACTCACCAATTATGCGATAAGCACCGACATGCGCATTGCCTACTAAATTTTCCCATCGCCTGTGCCATGCTTCGACATTGTTCTGGGTACGAGGAAATCCACTTTGGAAGCATTCATACAGAGACCACAAATTTGGTGGAAACAATGAGGCGATCGAACAGCTACATCGTTGCGCAGATATTTTCTTATTATTCTGGCCCATGCACATAATTAGTTTCAAACCAATCAAAAACTTCATGAGCTTCATCAGGCAGATGCAGTTTTCAGTTCATCGAAAGCTCCTGGTTTTATTTCAGCAGATGGAAGGAATGCTAATGCAAACAAATGACGTAGTTTTAGACTGAAATTTCGTCGTTACCATATCGTATAGCCAATCCACTTGACTGAAGTCTGCGCCAAATACACTGGCCAAAGTGGAAAAAAACAAACTTTATTGGTAACCGCTTCAAATTCACTTTTTGTGGCTTTGATTACACTTAACTCTTGATCTGTCATTATGATTCGAGGGTTTAAACCCAATCCATTCTCGTCTGCAAAGTCTACCAAATCTTCAAATAACCGTTTATAAAGTGACTCACTTTTTCCTGTCATTAGAATATATACTAGCGGATATGTTCTTGAGGTATCTGAGCAAACAGGGGCATGAATTGTGTAAAGTTGATAAAAAATTGTGGGGACAGTTTTGAAGGTTCCGTCCATGATCCACATTGAAGCATGTGCTAGTTTCTCTACACTAGCTTTAGTGGTAAACATTAGAAGTCTCTCTCCTTCTAGAGTCGAGTCCTTCACTAAAAACAATTCAGCATTAATGTTTTTTGCAGCACCAGAGGAACTTCTATATCAAAATACTAAAAGCTTTACGCTTTTAGTATTTGTAGACCACAATGGAGAAGTGACTTTATGATAAACACCGGAGCAGACTAAACTAAAAGACATCGTTAATAGAAGCCTAAAATGGTAATTACCCCAAGCTCGTACAAGAGAGGGAGAGAGAGATGGTTAAGACAAATGGATAATACTGGGATTATGATATCGGATTTTAAGATTCGGGATTTTGATAATTCGGGGATTTTAAGATTCGGGATTTCGATAATTCAGGATTTTAATTCATCGGGATTTTAAGTTTAGGGATTTTGACATTCGGGATTTTAAGCTTCGGGATTTTGATCGGAACCCGTAAATTGGGAGGGTGGTAAAAGTATCTCTGGGCGGGGTAACAAGAAACTCGAAATGATATAGAAACGAAGTTTATATGCATGAAAGTGCTGATATTCTAAATTTGCGTTTCCGCTTGTGATGTCTGTTAGAACTCGTCGATGGAAGTAGCAACGGGGAATATTCTTTTCCACTTTCCCCTATTTCAATAAGTGTCCATTTTTTTAGTTGCAGATACGTTTGTTCCTTTTTGCATACGATCAGCGAATATATCCTTTCCATGCTTTCTATGATGTTCAGATCCCTGTCATGTGCAATTAGCATTCGTAGCAGCGTAAATTCTTTCGAAATCAAGGACCCATCCAATAAACCGATCATCAAGGACGATGAAGAATGTGTCTCTCAGAATGGTAAAAATTATAATCACAGAATAATAATTTTCGGGAGAAACTTTATTGCCACCGTAACATAGCTTCCTGACATAAATCTTCCCAGATCATAGGGAATTCTAGTGCTTCTCATTTCAAGCTGTCTTTCTATTTGATCTGTTCTTGGGCAGCTTGCATACTGCAAAGCAACAGGTGGTGCTTTGCGATTCCCTCGAGACAGTCATGTATCATTGAATTATACGAAATAATCTTTGCATAAATGCAGCTCGAGTTCATAAATCACTGCCATTGTAGGGTACGATACCTTCAGTAACTTCATTTCTGTTTCGTATGGAGTCGATAGATTTTACCTAACTTGTATTTATTTTTGATCTTATTTCTTTAAAAAGATAACTCTTTGATCGTACCGATGATTTAAAAGCTGTCCTTGATCATGCAAGATTTAGTTCGTAAATAGAAAAATAATAATCGCTAATACGTCAAAGTAATATAGTATGTTTTTTGAAGTTAACATTCTTCCGATATACGGTAATAGCTCAACACTTTGAGGTCACGTTATAGTTTCAACTTATATAAAGGGTTCTTTGGTGTTTTTTCTTATGAAGCAATTGCTCATCTTTACGCATCTAAGAGTTCGGTTATACCAGTTTTATTGAGTGTAAATATCCATAAACGTTGTAATATACGATATATACTTCAAAACAATCACAGTTAAATAGGAAAAAGTGCCCTTTCAAAAGTGCTCCACCTAGGGCTTTAGTTTGACTCAAAAATAAGTAAGTTTTATTTACTGTTAACTGTTTACTGTTAAAAACTAGATTGCAGTGATAAATGAACAAATCTGGCTTAATTAACACACCAAAATTTGAAGTCATAGTTAGAGCGTTTTTCGAAAGACCGGTGTAATTGGAAATTACAATTGCGTTTAATGAAGTTTCACAACAACGCTTAGCTGAGTGAGTAACAATTATGTGTGAATAACAATTTATAAGTGCGAAAGGACGGTACATTGATTGATTCGTGTGCTTGTAGAGTAATCAGTAGCTGTAATGAATGTCATCGTCATATAGTTTGGTGTTTTTTTAATGATGTTACCATTATTTAACTAAAAAGCCTTTGTTAGCGACAGTCTTCCATTATGTCAACCCGTATAAATTCGTGTTTTTTCTGTGGAATGTAAACTTTAGACAAATATCTTACTGTGAAGAATTCTTGGCCAGGCATTTTCATGTAATATATTTGCATTTTTTAAATCCCTATTTAGATAGTGTGGTTGAATAGTCCTAATAGTATACTATACTGTTGGTATTTCGTTTGTTTTCCTTAGACCTTAGTCGCCTTGAGGCTGAAGATATGTAAACTGGAATTACATTTTGCTTACTCGGGGAGTAAGCTTATAAGTTACTTTGGTGTTGTTGTTGTTCTTGCTGTTATTGTTCTTGTTAGATGTGGGTAGGAAAGCCCTATCGAAAAGCCTATAAAGATGTGAAATAGGTGTGTGTGTTGTTGAAGGTACAGGAATTTTAGGATAGGATATTTATGATTTATTTAGAATGATAATGCAAAAGTAAATAATGCGTATGTTAAACAGTAGAGAACAATTATTATTTCTAAAAAAATTAAAAAATTTAGTGTATTTATTTTAATTTTCATTGGCGAAACAATGCGTTATTTGACCTTAGATTTTATTATGCGCCTGAGGGCGCTGAAATTTCATCACGCATTGAGAAAGATGGAGGTCGGCTCACTCCCTGTTTCATGACGAAATGATAAGGGTATATATATATATATATATATATATATATATATATATATATATATATATATATATATATATATATATTCCACGAAATTTAATCAGATGCAATACCGTATTGGATTATAAAATGGTATTGTCAAACTCGCCCACTCCCCAAACACCTGTAGGGAAATAGTAAATTGTGAGAGAACTGACTTCTCATTCAAGGCTGTTTTAATTACTTGTCTCTAAAGGATTCGAATATTCATTGTGAATTTTGATTATTGCTGGTGGGATTAACCGTCGCATGATATGACTTTGTGAGTTTTTATGGAAGCGAACGTGGTAGGTTGTCGGTTTTCATGATACATTGAACACTGTGGAACATGTGAATGGTATTTTCCATTCATTTCATTCAATAAAGCAACTAATGAACACAGTGAAACATATGAATTGCATTTTTCATTCCTTCCATTCATTAAAGCAAGTAGATAATATAGGATTCAATTTAAAGCAGAACCATAGTCTCTCTCTCTCTCTCTCTCTCTCTCTCTCTCTCTCCTCTCTCTCTCTCTCTCTCTCTCAGTAATGGTATTTGTGGGATAAATTTCTACCTTTCGTAAAAAAACGCCTCGGCACCCAGACTTTCTTGACTCTCTTTCCCTTCTGGAACCATTCGGAGTTTCACGATTTTGCCCCCTTGAGTGATTTAAGTGCTTCGTCCAATGATCGCGGGGTATCAGGTCATCATGCAAATAAGTGGAGATCGACTCCACTTGAGATACAAACTACACCACCACTGGTTTTTAGAGCGAATGTGGAGGATTCATTCTTCCATTATTCGCATCTCGAGCGAATTGAGGATGCTTGAGGGTAATTATTCCAGACTGAGACCAATTTTATACCGTGAATTCCTGCATTTCAGCTGTTTCATGGGGTTGACTTTTAATTGTTCTGCAAGATTATTTCAGCGTAAGTAAAACGTGTATTTTACTCTTTAGCCTTCTTAAGACTCACAATTATAATTATAAGGGACGAATACTCCTCATAAACATCTACCCATCATTCGTGAATATTTTAAACAGCTGAATAAAGAACGTCGAGTAATCAACTTGACGTAAAACTAATCCTGCTTTGCATATACTGATCCAAATTTACTGAGGTAATTATGCTGTGCCTTGCAATTATTCATGTAGTACGCACATATACACACACACAGCATATATATATATATATATATTATATATATATATATATATATATATATATATATGATATATATGTGTGTGTGTGTGTGTGTGTGTATGTGTGTGTATATATATATATATATATATATATATATATATATATATATATATATATAATATATATATATATATATATATATATATATAGTGTTGAGTATTGCAAGAATAATTGCAAGGTACAGCATAGAATACAGAAGTAAACTTGGATGAGTATATATAAGAAAAGTATATGTATTTTTGGCGACATAAACTGAAGACTAGTGTTCTGTATAAACTATACGCTGTAATACGTACATTGACATGTATGCATATATTCCAACATACAGTACGTATATGTACAGTCTTCTGTACAAAAACTCGAGGAACGCGGGATTGTTGTACGAGTGTTTGTGCCACTGCTGGATTTTGTTTGTGCATGTTTGTTCTTCGTTTGTGCAGATTTAGTCCCGGAATTCTTGAAATCTTTTCTGCTGCTTCCATCTTCCATGTTTTTTCAGCGAATTCCTTTTAGTCCTTTTGCCAATCCTGTCGACAGTCGCCACACGCTCCTCTTTGCGAAATGTTTTTGTTGGCCCAAAACATTTGACTTTATTTTCAAATTCATTTGTGTCCAGTACCAGTTTTTTCTCTATCAGAATATCGCGTTTGTTTGCAACAGTGCTCCAGAAAAAAATGCAATAAAGAGAATTGTCGCTATGCACGACATTGCAATCGAATCTTCGAGAAAAATAGTTCGCCTTTTCGTCTCGTACCAAACGACCAAATAATTACATGCATACATGTTTGTAAGCATTTCATTACTTACACACACGTGTGTGTACGTGCGTGTGTAGAATATATAAATAACTCTGAAAACATATTATGTTACAAAAAGTTTTTCTGTGTCTCCCTAACATCTCTTCTTATTATTGCTCAGATAATTGGCTTTCCTCATATCGATAGCTTTTTCTATGATTTTCCCTTTTCTTGTCAAAATAAGGAATTTAATCATCTCCTCCCAGTCTTTATTCGTTTTTTTTTATCCATTTCCTACCAGACTTTTTATCGTCCCTTTTAATAAGGAAAATTGTCTTTCTAGTTATCGTTCAATCTTATAAATTTTATTTTATTTTTGTTGTTCTTTCTTTCGTCCTTTTTCATTTTATTTCCCATTTTCCCATTTTCCTGTTTCCTTCCCCTCATGTTAACTGTGCTCAGTCCCAGGTGTCATTTAAGATACTGTCGTAAATATTGCACCTACAAGGCAAACTCTCTCTCTCTCTCTCTCTCTCTCTCTCTCTCTCTCTCTCTCTCTCTCTCTCTCTCTTTCTATATATATATATATATATATAGTATATATATATATATACATATATATATATACATTATATATATATATATATATAATATATATATCTATATATATATCGTATATATATATATATATATTATATCTATATATATACTATATATATATATATATATATATATATATACATATATCCTATATATATCTATATATATATATAATCATCTATATATATATATCTCATATGTATATATATATATATATATATATATATATATCATATATATATATATATATATATCTATATATATATATATATATATATATATATATATTATATATATATATATATATATATATATATATATATATATATATCAATATATATATATATATAGTATATATATATATATATATATATTTATATCATATATATATATATATATATATATATATATATATATATATATATATATATATATATATATATATATATATATATATACATATATGTATAATCCGGCTTTGGCGTGATATTTACGAGAGTTATAAAACTTGCACATCAAGGCTTGTAAATGACTGTTTTGTTTTATTATACTAATTCAGGTTGCCTTTAAGCTGAAACAAGTCCGTATGAAGCTGTACTCACCATGGCTACAAAAGCTGGTGATGCTTATTTGTGCAGTCGCTTATTTTCCTCGGAGGATTTGGCCTTATTTGGTGGTCATCGTCAGGGACAGTTCAGTGCCTTCTTTAACCTCATTAAAGAGTCTGTCTTATGCGTGATGCTTAGCATTCGTGGTAAATGCCTGCTTCTCCTAATTAGATTGGTTCAACTTAGTTAAGTTGCACTAGACTTCGCTGATCGCATCAGCGCATGTCAGGCATTTGTGTAACTAAGTGTAATGGCGATAACTTTGATGCAATGAGGAATTTAGAATGTTTGGTAAAAGATCCTCTTGAATGGGAATGTTCTCTTGCCCCAGGAGCTATAGTTTTATTGCCCACGCACGAGACATCTGGCTTCGACGGATTCTTTGAACGAGGCCTTCAGCATATGTCATAACCACAAGGGGATTTACCGCGTGCAATTGACAGGCATAATATTCCTCTCGATTTATGTCTGCTAATAGCGAACTAGAGAGGCCTATCCTCTTTATGCGGTGTGGACCTGTTTGTCTTTTTCATCCGTGTTTTTGAAATGTCATTCTTTATCGCAATGAAGATATTTCCAGAAATCGGACGATGTAACTTTTCGGAGGAAAAAAAGAAGACATTCCTCCAAAGCTACCAGATCCCCTGGACCTGGAACGGTAAGATCCAGAGCAATTAAGGCCTGGAGCGTCGGGATATTGATGCTGACGACTCTGGAAAAAAACTGACCTTTCTTGATCCTATTCTGGAAAACGAGAAAATGAATTCGATTTATCCGTTGTTTTTTATATCGTTGGTTTCACAAAACTTAGTTGGTCGAATTTCCACCGTGCAGATAAGACGAGAGAGAGAGAGAGAGAGAGAGAGAGAGAGAGAGAGATCTTGTAAAAGATATATTACACCATTTTTGAAATGTTAAGTTTGTCATTATCGAAAGAGTTTAGAAAAATTTGAATGTGTATTTTAAGTCGATTTTGTTATTGAGAAGTTGAATAATAATAATAAATAATAATAATAATAATAATAATAATAATAATAATAATAATAATAATAATAATAATAATAATCATACTATAATGGGCATAAACGTCTGTCTGTCTGTCTGTCTGTCTGTCTGTCTGTCTGCCAGTGCACAAAATAACGTTGAAGAAGTACTGCCCGGTAATGTTGCTTCGGAATTTCGATCCTGCCAATGGACATTGCAACGGAACATTCCCCGGATTCCTCTGATGCCTTCGGACAACCAGTTTCCGTTCCAGTTACGGCGCAGGCAGTTTCCCATCAACCTTGCCTTCTCATTCACTACAAACAAGTCGCAGGGCCAGACTTTGGATCGTGTTGGTGTGTTTCTGCCGTCACCCATGTTCACGCATGGCCAACTGTATGTGGCGATGAGCAGAGCAACTGTATAAAATCGCCCTTATTTTAATATTGCTGAACAAAATAGTACATATAAATTTTCACTTCTGCACCCGTATTTATCACCATCGTAGATGGGTCAGTTTGCTAGTAATAATATAATAATAATAATAATAATAATAATAATAATAATAATAATAATTTTTTTATTCTGATTAACTATCGCTTTCTTAGAACAGCTTCAAGAGGCTGTTAATTGACATTGTAATATAAAAATAAATCGTAAGTTGCAATTAAAATAGAAGTTGCTGGCAGAAGTAGCTAATGTCCCTTATTTCTTCTTATACTTCTATTGTTTTGATATTATATATTTTCCGCAAATAATCGATATAAAGTTACCAGTGATAGCTTTCATATCAATTAACTTTCATAGCAATTAGCTTTCATATCAATTAAAGATATTCGTTAAAATGCTGCGTCCGGTGATAGAAGCGTTTGTTTTTTAGTGAAAACCACTTCTGTGACATACCCCTTAAATCCCGTGGTCCTGGAAACCTCCCCGTGCCCCCCCTTCCCCACAAAAAAAGGAAAAAAAAAATTTGGCACAATAAA
>NC_087204.1:4968795-4971295 GCF_015104395.2 Macrobrachium nipponense
TACATGGGTACAAGAGACAAAACAAGAAGATTCGTATAACTGACAGATAGCGATTATAAAGAGATTAGTACCTAGAATCCGACACACCTGGAAGAGAGCAACCTTCCCAAACAAGCATAAACAATGGGGTCGATTAAAAGTTTAAGATAACCATCTCAGATACAAGGACAGACAATTAAAAAATTATAGGTGACAGCTGTTCAGAACTTTGGTAAACAAAAACCATGTTCACAATACATATTCACAGGTTAGACATACATTACAACGAAGTAACTCAAGGCAACTAATTTTTATTTAAGTCTGTAATTATATCTTTGAGGTCATTCTTAAACATGTTACAAATACAAGGGTCTAAATGAAAAGGCCACGACTAACATTGAAATTACAATGAAAAGTAAGTTGTATTAAAGCAGATTCTAAAAGATTTCTTGATAAGACATCTCTTGACCTTGCAATTACTGAACTACCAACCCAATTTTATTCGGTGGTTGTTTTCACTTAAATGAATGAATATTGCATTAGATGTTTGCCCCAGTTTTTACAGAATATTTATGCTGGCTTAGCCTTACTTCTAGGCCCTTGCTAGACTGTCCGAGATAGATGAGGGACAATCCATACATGGAATTTTATATATTATGTTGTTGCTTTCTCTGGGGCTATTTTTTATTAACATTCCTTTTAGTGTGTTATTATAGGAGAAAACAAGGTTGACATTAAAAGCTTTTAACAATGATTTAATGGTTTTAAATCCGTTAAAAAAAGGCAAACAGAGAATGTTCTTAAAATTTTCTTTCTGCGTGTTACTTACAATATAAAACTTTTTGTGGGCTTTATTATAACAAATATCTAATATATGTGAAGGACAGCATAAACTTTCCCTATTTTTCTTATGTATTCAATTTTCTTTATCCAAATATTGGGGAGGGCTGACAATGCGCAATGCTCGTAAAAACTACATAGAAGAAAAAATTATATTTTATGTTAAGATGGTGGCCGTGAGAAGAAATGAACATAAGTTAAGTTGTTCACTATGATATATATATATATATATATATATATATATATATATATATATACTATATATATATATATATCATAGTGGTCGTCTCTTAACTCGCCATCAGGTTCTTCAGCCACCTTATTGAGAATAAAAATACTGATTGCTTTCATTACAAGCAGGACCAGTAATCAAAGATGGCAGTTGGTCGATGAGAAAGTGGTTCTGCATTATTGTAATTAACAGATGTAAAATGAGGAAAGTAGAGTCAGCAGAACTTTGAAACATAATCGTACAAATATTTATAACTCGAAAAAATTAACATTACCTGCACTTGATTTACACTCGTGCAACCCGGATGCAAAGGCTATCATAGGCGGCGGAATTAAAAACAGAGATAATAAAATCCTCTAACTCTCTTTGCTGCCTCGAGCCATCAAAGGTTTCACTGGAAAAAACTGCGTACGAGTGACTCGGGGGTCATTAGCTAATTAACGCCTAATTGCAGACGAGAATGAAGATCCGTCTATCGAGAGCTATTTAGTCGCCAGAGAAGGAGTTAAGATTTTCTCTGTTTAATACTTGTCCGGAATTAACTTGTAAAGAGACTCACACATTCCTCCTGCGTCAGTTGGATTTCACGATTTGATTAAATGTATTATTTTCGTAAAGGTCGTAAGTATTCAAAGGTAGCGCGACATAGTATATGACTATTCATATTGAAATGGAGGTTACGTACCAGAGGTTTTTCTCCTTTTCATTACGCTATGCTCTTGTTATTCTTGTAATATGCAGTCAAACAACCAGTGCAACTAAGGTTTGGAAGTATATTAAGTGTTGCAATGTGTTAGAGGAAACAGGAAGAACCAAGTTTACATTCTAATTAATTTGACATAGTTTGGTTAAAACGCTACTACTTCTTTTGTAATAAATTTTCGTAAAACTGTATTGCAACAGTTAGTAGAATGATTCATTGTGATAGAATTTGAGTTTTCTTCGTGACAAAATGGTATGTATTTATGTATCTAGAAATTCAGTTAATGAGAATGAGTATTTAACCTTTCTAAGGTTAACTAGAGTACTTCTATCTACATCTAGTGAAATTATTTTACTTCCCACGCTTATCAGAAATTCATAAGAAAAGAAACATTGTAGTGTTATTTTCACTTGAATAAACAATATAGAAACGACAGATATTTCTTTATCTTCTTCTATATAAATTTGTTCAGTCAGAAGCAGTTTTCGAGTCACTCGTTTTGATGAATTTTTTCCCTGACAACTTCAACGTCTTGTAATATTTCACCGAAGGAAGGTATTATACCTTGAAAATAACAACAATTTCGAAGAAGTCTATAGATACAGCATCAGTGTCTAAGAATGCTAAGATATTGTACAGCTCCTTGAGGAAGCAGACTACGTAAAAGCCTCACTTATACTATGAACTGAACGAAAATACATTTGTGTGCTCATTATAGTAAACAAAATGATTATTCATCCAATGAC
>NC_087204.1:4986295-5006295 GCF_015104395.2 Macrobrachium nipponense
GTTGAACGAATGTATTTTTTTAAGCAGTTAGTTGTTTTTTTTATTTTTTAGAAGTATCTGAACTTATTCGAAGTTGGGAAAGGTGAATATTTTTCTTTTAAGTTCATAGTTAACGAACCTATGTGCCGCTAGACATTTTCGTAAAAAAAAAAATTCTGGCTAAGGGGGTATAAATTACCCCAAAAATCATGGCGAAAAAAAAACTCGACTTACTATTTCAACAATGAATGTAATTATGAAACCTTAGCAACTAGACTAAGACTGTCAATGATGGCAAGAACGATAAACGTAACCTTTGCGCTTAAAACAATAGAATTAAAATGACACATTTTCAATATTGGGGTGAGCTAACTGCTTCATAAACAATCTATTTCCGACGTACGGTTAAACAATTAGAGAATTTTATGATTATTTGTAATAGAAAGCATTTTCCTTTTCGCAGTTGTTTAATGAACAGTGTATTAACTTAATTGCACGCAGGTATAACTTCAAGTTGTTTAATCTATTCTCTGGGTATGCCAAAGCAGAATTACCATAAACCAACTGTTTTTCAAGACAATATTATACCATTTATATATATATATATATATATATATATATATATATATATATATATATATATATATATTATATATATATATATATATATATATATATATACAAAGTGGTATAATATCGTCTTGAAAAATAGTGGGTATGCTAATCTTGACACGATCCGCAAAAGTAGTATAATTTTATAATTATTGCAAAAGAAGACGATCGTCCGCAACGAAAGAAAACAGAGAAGAAACCAGCCACAGAAACACATCCGTGATAGAAACATAAGAAAAGAAGCAAATAGAAATTAGAAACTCTTCCGTGAAAAGTTAGGTATCAAAGTTTGTTATCGTCGCCCTTATTCCTTTCATTCGTTTTTTCCTTTTCTCTCTTTTTTTTTTCCTTTCGTTCTTTTTTCCTTTCATTCTTTTTTTTTTTTTTTCTTCGGAAGTGGCCCGGGCAAGGATGTTCGTCACACCTCTTATAAAAAAAAATATATATAAAAAGATGATAGTGAAAAGGGGGTCCTGTCTCTGTTACTGATTCTCCGACGTTCTAACTGGCTGCTGATAAAGTTGCCTGTCTGGAGAGGAGAGAGAGAGATGAGAGAGAGACAGCAGACAGACAGACAGACAGAGACAGAGAGAGACAGAGAACAAAGTAAGAAGCTCTAAATTTGTGTTAATAGATTTTGTATGTCTTTTATAGCTGCTGAAAACCAAATATAATTACGGAAATGTGCGAATCTAGAAGACGCATTATAGAACAGCTTTCTCATTGTTTTTTTTTTTTTTATCTAAACGCAATAGGTGATTAACTGTTCCTTTTTATTTGAAGTAAAGGTTACTACTATGAGATTCAGGGCTCTGTAACATTTTTTCGGTTTTTTCGGACTTGCTCCTTATCAAAGCATCGGAGTGTAGCTGAAAGTTGACATATGTATATTTTGTTTAACAACCAACACCAAATTTTGAAGCATTATCCATACCTAAACCCAATAGTTTTTTTTTAATTTTTATAGAGTAAAAATTATCTAGCCGACCACATGGCCCAATGATTACGAGCCAAGAGTCGAAAAAACCATTCATTACGTAAGCAAGGTAAACACCATTTGTCGAAATGTTGCCCCGCCCGCCCACCTTTGTTCCATCGGCTCTGAAAACCCATAGCAGTCAAGAATGGCTACAGGATTTGGAATTGTCCCCGTTGTTGTTGCAAAACTGCATTTGTCTTACGACTTAATGAAATAACCTATCATCTAATGTTAGACTTAATTTATGAGAAGGCCATGGGCTTATTGCACAGTGGAAAAAAACATGACAAAGACTTTATGAATGGCGGAACGATACATAGATGTGGGTGGGATATACTGTGCTAGCGTAGTAATACTAACGTTTAGGGCACTGCTGGGATCATTGAGGATTTTTTTTAGCAACGTCTTACAACTACTCGAGAAATGAGTTTTTATAGCCAGAAGTTAAATATCCTAATCCACAATGCCCATGATAGCCTTCAGTGTTATACCGTGAATTATAACGAGGCCAAAGTGGGTGGAGCCTCATGAAGCCATAATTCTGACGTTATTGGTGAAGGTTTAAAAGCCAAAATACATTACCGGCTATTTTTTTTTTTTTTTTTTTTTTTGTTTCAGTAAATAGGTAGGTAGCCAATAAATAAAAATTGCTTGACATTGGATATAGCAGTTATCAAATCAAGCTTGTCTACTATGTTTTTTGAAAATTTTTTTCCAACTATTCTCTACATCTTGTCAATCTGATAGTGACCTATAAAGTAGACTGTAATTCTTAGGAAACTTATTTTGGGAGTAGTTTTTAGACTGATAATCGAAGTGTTTTTTTGTATTATTAACATATTTTGATGGTTAGTTTCATTTATGACAATTATCAGTGGAGAGGTTTCAGAGTTCATAAAGGTGCACTGCTTTGCTTGTATTTCAAATTTTTATGTCATTGTTGCCAGAGGTATAGCCTTCGTTTACGTATAGCCAATCATCCGTCCCGTCGAAGAAAGAGAAGAAAAGAAAATGCTGTCATAAGTTACGTAAACGAGTGCGTTCGAAACCTTTTCTCTGAGTAAGTTGGCCGTCTTCAAACAAGTCACTTTTACATTTATAAGTACCAAATTTATTCAACCTACGTAATGCAAAATATAGATTAAAATTTATGTTGTAGATATAATGTGTATTCTGAATAAGAGTTATTATTTATGAAATGCATAGATAAAAAAGTTATTGCGAAAAAACCGTGTTTTACATATGCCCTGAATCTCATAGTAGCTATGTTATGTTTTCATTATATTACATTACGATGGAAATAAAAGATATTCCAACGAAAGATATCAAAAGAGAACATGCCCTAAAGGGTGTCGATATTATTCGTTATCAGTGATATATTCGTAATTTTGCACTAAAATTGCCTCATGGAAATAAAAACAGCATGAAAATTGATATCTCTGTCCTTCCAATTTCGTCTTCAGAAGGCTCGAAATGTCAAGTCTGCTCAATATATAACTTTTCATTCTATTTATCGTCCCAATAGGATTTTTCCTCTTGACCCGGATTTGATGGCAAAAAACCTTTGCTCTTCTCATATTAACGGGAGGACCCATCTGGCCTTTTGCCGCGGCTTCGTCCGTCCGCACTTAACTTCTGTCCCCAGCCTCAGATCTAAAACTCTTACTAAGGCTAGAGGGCTGGAAATTGAACATGCTGATCATCCACCCTCCAATCATCAACCATGCCAAATTGCAACCCTTCTAACCTCATCCGTCTTTATTTATTTACGGTTTAAAGTTTGAGCACTGGACCGTGCATATGGCCAGGCACTTTTTCGGAGGATGGGACGCACCCTCCACTCTACCGTATCAGGGTGAGCAACTGAAACGCTACCAGTCATACCTGATGGTTTTATACAGCATTATACGTTTTGTACGGAAAAACTCGATTGCGGCGAAGAAAACTACGGTGCATTTTTTACTTGTTTTTTTTGTGATTTATCAGTTTCTCTCTTTCTGGAATCTTCCGGGAATCTTTCCTGGAATCTGCAGTACATCTGACAACTACCTAAAGGTGTATCACTCCTCAGTTAAAATCACTCCTCCAGTTAGCAACCCCTCCCTCTTTTTACGTTCTTGCCTGGACGTGGGCCACGATTCAGTTCCAGAAATCGCACCTTCCATAAACAACTCTTTTTGCTTTTCCACTGACCAGTTTCCCATCCATTCTAACAGTGTCACCAGTATTCTCTCCTCTCTTGCTTTAATCTTAATCGTCTTCGTTTCCTCGCCATTGTCGGCAAAATAAATCGGGAATTATACGTATGTCCTTTAGTGATAGTTCGTAAGCCGTTTATACTATTGTAAGTCGTCTTGACCTTAATTATTATCACTATCTGGGCGAATTTCAATATTAAACCATATCTCGCAACGTAGAGTTGTATCCTAAGTAATGCATTCTGAAAAAACAAACTTCTACATTTAAGAAAACGAATCAGAAAACTGATACGTCAACGTAGAATAGTCTGACAAACGAGACAACACTCTAGCTTTCTTGGGTAGAGTTTCAAAAACGAAAGGAAAGAAAAAGTCCACCCTCGTTCTCTCTTTTCTTTTCTATGAATCTACATACAGAAAGCGCGTGTTTTTTCCACTGTTGTGGGCAAAATGAACATCTGAATGAGAGAGAGAGAGAGAGAGAGAGAGAGAGAGAGAATCCTCGTAGCCAAGCAAAATGTTCCACTTATTCTTCATACTACTAGTTTTGATCGAAGAGAGCCTGATTTTGAGTATTGGCTATTCAATTAAATAGCTTTCTGAACTTACACCAAGGATGTCTTTGCTAGCCCCCATGACCCTGACTCTATTTTGTTGACACAGACAAGGAAGAGGAAAATAGATAAGATGGTCCTTGATCATACATCAGTTAATATCAATGTGCTAATAATGACGTAATAAATTCTTCGTCATGGCTAACCCAGAGTCAATATAGATACTGAATCTGGCTCTGGCTATCGACAATCGAAAACTAAATGCCGGTCGTTCAATATAAATAAACGAGAATAAATAAACAAATCAAAAAACTTCACGTTGAGAGAGAAAGAGAGAGAGAGTGAGGAAAGGACACTAACATGCAACTTTCTTCAATTTCGCTTTTTTCCTTAATGTTATTAATTAACTGTATTTTCATCCTACCACCTTCATCCTCAATGGGCTCGGTTTCCAAAGAGTCTTCCGCGATGCCTTGCTACAATGAATCCTGCATTCAACGAAAGGAAAGAGGGTCGTAATTCGTCGTTCCCTTTGTCCGAGGGAGGATTTATTTTCGTAAAAGGCGAAAAAGCAGCGTGAAACACCTTTGCAGAGACGAAGGTATTGAATCACGAAAGAGAACAGTAGGTTTCTGAACCGTTTTGTAGGTGTTGTAATGAGCTCTAGAGATGCGTTGTTTGTACGATGGGAAGGGAAAAAAAGGAAAACTTGTCAAGTTAGTGTTGGTTCCTAGGAACTGAACAACCCGTCTGGAATTACGAAAAAGAAAAAACTAGTTTTCTAGTTTGTTCGCAAAACTAGGATTTTTATAATAAAACGGACATGCATCGTCGTCATAGATCTAAAGAAGTATCCTTCGCATATCCCGCTGAAAAGTTACTATCGGAGCACGAAAAATGTAAGGTTTAATATCGTCATTTTTTATTTTATTATAGAAGTGAAACTAAAAGGCGGACGGAATTTAGCATTACAAAATCTTGGTGCTTAAGAAAGACCTGCTATTTATTATGAAATGCACAAATATATTATATATATATATATATATATATATATATATATATATATATATTATATATATATATTATATTATATATATATATATATATACATATATATATGTTAAAAGGGGGGAATGTAAAGATTCATCATTTTTAACCTTCCTTAGATACAGAGAGTCCAAGTGACAAGACACCTCAGCTTAAGAATGCTGATGTACCTTTTTGGGTGGCGTGACATTAAGATGCTTACTTAGTTAAGTCAACAATCGTCCTGTAGTTCGAGAAGGTGCCTTTGAAAACTGGCTGCTACAGTTTACCTGGGCGTTTGACGAAGAGTGTGGATTCATGTGTACATGTGCGCCTCTTTCCTTTTCACAAAGGCATCTTTAAGCCAAAACTATAGAGAGACTTATGGAGAGGTCTGTGCGAGAAGGCAGAGCCACGATGGCGTATAACCAGTTTTCCTTTTTTTGAGAGGTGTGATGGAGATTCCAGGCCTGCAATGGGCAATGGGTTAAGAATTCATTGTGATTTAGCCAAAGGGGTGGCTTGTTTGTGTTTTGACATTATTGTAAAGATGTTCTATTTCATTTAATCTTTTGACTTTCTCCGTACAATTGCGTATGCTCATTAGTGGTGTTCCCTCCTGTCTTTTAAACAGGCGGATCTTGAGTGAGGGGGACTGTATTTTTGGAGAGGAGATAATTGGTGTTTGACTATTACTGATTAAGACTATTATTTTACCGGGGGTTTTATCTTAACTAAGTTGATCTGAACTTGAGTTACATCCACCTTTAATTATCCTGTAAGAATTTGGAGTTATTCAATTAATACTTTGCTTTGAATAAATGTCTATTTTTGTAGTTCCGAACTCTGATTTGGTGACCTTAGATAATGGAGATGGATGTTGAGAGAGAGAGAGATAGAGAGAGAGAGAAGAGAGAGGAGAGAGAGAGGGAGGGAGGAGAATGTGTTACCAGACAAGGTGTTACCAGTAAGCCTTCCTCTCTGGGCTTAACGTTACCTATGTGAATAACGGGGCGTGCTTCACGTTGTTAGATCATTATATTATATATATATATATATATATATATATATATATATATATATAATACTATATATTATATATATATTATATATATATAGATATATATATATAATGAGAGATAGAGAGAGGAGAGTACTTGTGCGTAGATATCACTGATATTTCCAGAAGTAATTTATACTGCAAGACGCAAGACCAAATAATACAGAAATTTACTTTTTATTCACCTCAGTTTTTGGCAGGAGTCCGAATTTCGCTTTTAGAGAAATATGTTTAGCATTTCGCATCACATTTGATAGTGTCTTTTCAAGAGAGGAGGCATCCAGTGGTGCAATGCATCTGTCCGTCATGGTAATTTTGTTTACCTCTGTACTGCCCACAGCTTCAATTCTTCTGAAAAAGTTTTTGAGAGTTGCAGTGGGTAGGAATGGGCACCAGAATGCATTCTGTTCTTCGTGCTGACGTTTGTTTGACATTCATAAGTCCCATACTTTCTCCAAATTATCTGCAAACATTACCTAGATAAAAATGACATCGTATAAATAAGCTAGCGCACCGAAGCTTTCCTAGAAGACATGCTAAAATTAAAATAAAACCAAAATTCATTACTCCTGAGTGTATACCTTTCGTCCCATGAGTCCAAATGCTCGCTCTCTCTCTCTCTCCTTTCTATCGAAGTCGCGCGGTTGGAAAAGGAGACCGTCAATATCGTCGCTCTACTGAACGCGGCAGGAAACAAAATCGTTGGGGTTAATGCTTGTGGGTCTTAGCATTATTCACGCGCCGTTTGTGGCTTCTGCCTCGGTTGTAATGTTACTCTCTTAGTGGTGGCTGTTTTTATTCTCAGAAGCAATACGATGAGGATGATGATGTATATGAAATGAAGTGGTGAACCCTGTCGAAGATTGTGCTGCTTTCTTAGAGAGAGAGAGAGAGAGAGAGAGAGAGAGAGAGAGAGAGAAGTTTAAATTATGACTGGACTTGTAGCAGAGAGAGAGAGAGAGAGAGAGAGAGAGAGAGAAGTTTAATTATGACTGACTTGTAGCAGAGAGAGAGAGAGAGAGAGAGAGAGAGAAGTTTAAATTATGACTGACTTGTAGCAGAGAGAGAGAGAGAGAGAGAGAGAGAGAGAGAGAGAAGTTTAAATTATGACTGACTTGTAGCATAGAGAGAGAGAGAGAGAGAGAGAGAGAGAGAAGTTTTAATTATATGACTGACTTGTAGCATAGAGAGAGAGAGAGAGAGAGAGAGAGAGAGAGAGAGAGAGAGAGAGAGAGAGAGAGAGAGAGAAAGTTAAATTACGACTGACTTGTCGCAATAGATGAAGACGCAAACACAGGAATGTCAAACACTTAAGAAGAAAACTTGAAGTCTTGATATTTAGCTGCTGGAAATATGTTTGTGATCGACTGCTCAGAACAATCCCTCACTCACTAGCAGTCACGACATTCAGCTCGCTGTTGGACCCCACAGTTCTGTCTGAGAGCAGAATGAAAACTTTACAGATATGCCATTAATTTTTGGAAAATATTTCAACAAAAGAAGTAATTATTTTTTACGTAAATAATTTTAGAAAAAAAAAATACGTTTATATAAATAATTAAAAAAAATAGTTATTTCTAGTGAAAACAATAGTTACTTTTATGTAAATAGTTTTAGAAAAAAAAGTTAAATTTTACTTCTGTATATATAAATGATTCTAGAAAAAAATCGTTATTTCTAGTAAAAACAATAGTTATTTTTATGTAAATAGTTTTCGAAAAATTTAAAAAAAATTACTTCTATATATAAATATTATAAAAAAATAGTTATTTCTAGTAAAAACAATAGTTACTTTTATGTAGATAATTTTAGAAAAAATACTTTTATATGAATAATTTTAGAAAAATAAATTTTTATTTCTACTGAAAACAGTAGTTACATCCTGTCATACTATGAACACTGTTTGGGAATTAACGGTATCGCTTCCATTTAATGTAAAAGACTGGATGGGCGTTTAATTGCACAGTAAATTTATTAGACGAAACTATTGCCGGAGAAAACCCTTAGCCAATGAGGGCAGAAGGTAGTTGAAATCAGTTTGTTACTATAGTAGATTCACATCAACCGCGCCTTGATGTCTAGGCCCGTCCCTTACGACGCTCCTGATTGGCTGTTGATAAGCCAGTCACATGGCTGGAAACTCTCAGTCTCTCGAGTGTTCACATAGGCAGGATGTATCTTTCAAAACGTATACCTCAGGAGAGGCAGAACATAGATCCTAACCCATGTGAACTCTCTCGAGTGACTGAGTGTTTCCAGCCCTTTGATTGGCTTATGAACAGCCAATCAGGAGCGTCGTAAGGGACTGGCCTAGTCATCAAATGGTACGGTTGATGTGAATCTACTTTAGTTAGCCATTTATATACTGCAATTGCAGTTGTTTTTGCGAGAGAAAGAAAATGGTTCGCTTTTTAGCATAACCACCGACGCTCCTCATGAAATGGATATTACAGGTTTAATAACTGAAACTCTTATCGCAAATACAATTTCTTCGGAGAACCATCTGGAGGTGGGGGGATATATTCCATAAAGAAGGCCTGCTTCCATTTCCAGTATTTCAACTTAATATCTCCCCCTTCACTGAACCCCCCCCCCCCCCCCACCCCCCACCAACACTTAACGCACAGTTAATTCCGTATGTTAATCATAATTAAAATGAGGGAGAATATTGTTAACTTATGCTAAAGAGAAATTGGGGAATTACGGGGTTCCGCCTCCCCCCCCCCCCTCTCCCCCCCAAATCTCTGTGGACTATGGCTGGTTTCCTTTGTTTATGCGATAAATTGGAATTGAAATTCCTTCCAACTTATATATAACATTGAAATTTTCATTTCATTATGAATTTATATCTCTACCTTGGTAAAAAGCTTCATATACCTCAATAAAATACGAATATTTAGGGACAATCTAAAAGAAACTTTGGCTCCATTGGAACATATGGATGTATCGGCGGTATTTTTACCTCTGTACCACATATTGACAAACAAAATCATTATGGTAAACATACAATTTGAATATCTCTAATGTTTTTTGCATCAGAATATGCAAGCGTAAATCATATAAAGGAATTCATGTAATGCAAAGTGCATGTATTTTTTTTATTATTATTATTTTTTTTAACCTTGCAAATATGGAAATTTAGTACGACCGCACGCTGGGATATGAAATGTGCATTGCACTCATCAAACGAAGGGATGAATCCCAGGGGGTGAGTAGCACAACAGCCACATCCGAGCACGTCTGTGAATTCTAAGAGGAAAATACCTAGAAACAGGACCTTTCCATTACTCGAGTGACGGCCATCTGAAACAGTTCCTTTATCGTAGTCTTAGACTAAGGTCGCATTCACAGCTGAACGAAAAATACTGCATCTAAAACAGTTTATGGGAACATTGTTATAGTCGCATTTAAGTTTAGTACTCAAATCAGGGAATTGGACCTACATGAAGACAGCAATTACTAAGTTCATTGTAAGAAAGCCTGTGTTCGTAAATGGATAGGCCAGTGAATATGTGCTCGATTTATGCCATGATCAAAAAAAAAAAAAAAAAACAATTACCAAAACAAGTTTTGAGGGTTTTCTTAACGATATCCCCCTTAGGAGGGTTAGCGCCGTTACTGCATTCATGGGATACACTATAGTCATTACAAAATGTTCTTCGCAGCGTCCTTTCGGCCCCTCAGGCTGCAACCCCTTACTTCCTTTTACTGTACCTCCATTCGTATTATCTTTCTTCCATCTTGTCATCCACCCTCTCCTAACAATTATTTCATAGTGTAACTGCGAAGTATTCCTCCAGTTAAACCTTTCAAACCTACCTACCGTCAGTTTTCCTTTCCAGCGTTGAATGACCTCATAGGTCCCAGTGCACAGCTTCTTCCCTGAAATCAGAGAGCTGATATACAACGAGTCTGAGAGCTTTGCCCAGAGTCATTTTTCAATTCTCGTCCAAAAGAAATAAACCGCAAGCTGAAAAAAAAATCAAGTAAAATCTTGAAGTAGGCAGAAGTTATTCTTTTACAAGTTATATCGTAATCAACAGCTGGGCTTAATTGCTTCCATTAGTTTCTCTCTCTCTCTCTCTCTCTCTCTCTCTCTCTCTCTCTCTTCAGGGCCATTAATGTCACACTAGATTAAAAGAACGGGCTTTCCCCGACGCCTCTTGAGAGTAGAGCCAGCAGCTCCTAGCCTCACAAGAAATTGGTGTCGGGTTAAATTCAAAGACACCCAATGTCCCCCTTTGCTCCTTTTATTTGTCATAAACCTTTTCCCTAGAGAATAAGTATAATGTCATACTTTCTCCAATAGAAAATAGGTTTTAATGTCAGATCAGACTTTTTCCTATAGAAAATGGCTTTTATGCCCGTTACTTTTTACTATAGCAAAAGTAGGTTAAATATCGTACTTATTCTGGTAGAAAATAGGTTTTAATGTCATCCTTTTTCCGGTAGAAAATAGGTTTTAATCTCATACTGTATCCTATAGAAAATAGGTTTTAATGTCATACTTTTTCTTATAGAAAATAGGTTTTAATGTCACACATTTTTCCTTAGAAAATAGTTATAATGTCATACTTTCTCCAATAGAAGTGTTTAATGTCATACTCTCCTATAGAAGATAGGTTTTGATGTCATGCTTTTTCACTCTTCGGATAATTTTTTCATTTGTTTCCTATTTTTCATTTGTTCGAAACTAGTTCATGTCTCCATGAGATGTATTATACATAAATTAGATTGGAAGAGTTCGCATCTCCTTCATGTTCATAGTCAGTAAAGCGTCTACGTGTTACAAATTCCAAGCCTCCCAGATGTTTCTTTCTTCTACGAGATACTGCTAATAGGATGAGTCAATCGTGACGGAAAAGTCTAATATATAATGAGATCGTGCTTTTGGCTAATGTTCTGCTAAGCTACAGAATTTATTGGCAGAATAATTTACAATATATCTTACCCGCGGTTAATTAATAACAGGATATGCGCTGTCAGCCTCCATACAACACCAAAATAAATCACTTTTCGCAGACGTAGTCCGTCAGCCAGAACCGACGAAGGAAACAGTAATTTTCCAGGTATGAACCTATATCTCGATAGTCAAGTTAAGGGCTGCTCTAGGAGCAAGAGCACATGCTGGCATAAGGCCAGCTAAATCTAAAACAACGACAGTCAACCTGCGTGCGATGAAGCGTGTATACAGCGTTCCCCCATTCGTAAAAGCAGCCTTCTCCTGATTTCAGCATCGAAGGTATTCGAGAATTTATGTATAATTGCTTAAACGAATATTTGTCGTTTATTGTTATTATTAATCAAATATGTTTTGAATTTACGTCATTGCGCTGCAGATGCGCTTACATTATACAAAGAAATATGGAAATTAAATCGTCTTGGTAGAAATGGCATTAGCATAATGAGCAAAAAGTTTTTGAATATCAATACTACAATGATCATATGAAGGTGCAGGGGATGATAAATGATGTAATAATCGGTGAGAGTAATAATTATTATTCCGAGATCAAAAGCGAATGTAAGACGGGTGAGATGCTGTGGCATTTAAACGTATTTTTTTGCAGATAATTAAAAGAATAATAATTGGAATGAAAATGAGTAGTGGTTAGACCATCAGTTAGTTTTTTTCAGTTAGCTTATTCAACATTTTAGCACATTCCATTCTAATTTGGGATAAAAGAGATATCTGAAATATCTATACTTGTGTGATGTGAAGTTAAACGTAACAACACACTCAAAAGGAATAAGGGAACATCGTAATAGCATTAATCTAATCAGAACCTTCATTGAATTGTGATCAAGCATTCTCAAACCCCTTGGAATTTAAGATATACATATACTTATCTTAGTTAAATACGCTTTTTATTCAGCACTAAAAGTAACCAGTGGTGTGCATTAAGATTTACTTGACTTTGCTTTGTTTCCGCCGTGTAAGTCAATATAAACAAATGAGTCTGTAGCTGCTGGAAAGAGAAAATCAAACTAAGCGAATGCTGACATAATCACTTCTTTCTCTTCTCGATAGCAGACGTCGCTGGATTTCTTGTTTACGAACCAAATACAAACACGTCTTACGTTCTTTGGCTTTCATGTTTTTAATGACAAATTCGTAGCATTTAAAAATGCCTCTTTTTTTTTTTATTCAAGGTAGGTAAACATCGGTATAGTGGTTTGTTGTACTGGTCGATCAAGGAGAGATATTTCGGTTTCCACAAGAAAAGTCTATAAAATCCATTGGATGCATTTTTCACACCAATGGAATTACATCACGCAACTAATCATACGCATCGGATGATTACAAATCTGTAGCATCAAATGGTTTTATTAAAAAAACATGGTAAAAGCCGCAAAGGGAATATTAGTTTTCATTCTCTCTCTCTCTCTCTCTCCTCTCTCTCTCTCTCTCTCTCTCTCTCTCTCTCTCTCTCTGGATACGGATGCAAGCTCGAAATAATGAAATCTGGAATCGATGCGCATGGGAGCATCCGTGTCCCTCTTGCGCGACGAACTGATCTTATTAGTGATGGAGAAAAACGTCCCCCCCCCCCCCCAACAAATCCCCCCCAAAAAGTAGTGTTTCTCTCGCTTTAATTAACCAGCATCATTTAATCATATTGCAGGTCTTTTGCAGTTAATCATCTCCTGCAATCGCTCCCTCCTAAAACGAAATGAGCTTTTGGGCAAGCGTTCAACTTGGCAACTCTTTCTTTATTTACCTTTTAGATAATGATAATTATACTTTATTTTCAGCTCAGGGCCGTATACGTGGAATATACAAAATACAGACAGTAACTACACATAATACTGGTAATAACAGTAATAATATTGGAGAGAGAAAGATAAATGCACTGAGAGTTATAATAGTTAGGGCACAGATTGTATAACTTAAATTTCAGCTAGAAACTTTAGGCGGTTACAGTAGTCAGGTCCAGATGGCTATACGTTAAAACGAAAAATCGAACATAGACAAACTTTAACATTGATAGTATACACAGTATTAATGAAAAAATAGAATATCAGCAATAATATAATAATAATGACAGATTCTGCAGATGACACCTTGCCGTTTCATTCGGTTTTGTGACTTGCTTTACCCATTGTCTAATTTTATTTATATATATTTATCCTTTTCCACTCAAATCCATTTGTAAGAATGGAGAACTTCCCAAGTTTGCATATTATTTCAATAATGCTGCGTCATAGACTTAATTAGTCAGAGAGGTGAGCACTTTCCATGATAACTGACACAGAATTTCCATGTTGTCATGAGACCATCAGTTTAGATAAGAAATAAATAAAAAAAATACTTTCTCTAGACTTTAATCTACGTCAATTGACTGACAAAAAATTTAACCTGTTCGGATTGTTCCCAGTATAAGCTTGATAGTTCTTTTCAAACAGTATACTCTAGTTTACTATACAAGCCCTTATACCTTCAGAGAAAGTGAAGTTTTTTTAAATCTGTTATCTTTATATAATTTGTCAATGCTTGGTTTAATTCCTCTTTTTCTTAATACCGAAAAATTCATAAAAGATTCTTTCTATGTCATTAGCATATTTTTTAATTCTTAATTTGTTTTTATTTATTTCTATAGAGGATAATGTGCAGGTCTTTATATATATATATATATATATATATATATATATATATATATATATATATATATATATATAAGTCTATCACATTACCTTGATTCATATACATATATCGAACTACAAATGTCCTTTAATATCTAATTCGCTCTACCTCGGAATAATATATTTTCATATATGCATAACCGAGGGGGAATTATTAAGCGATAATAGAATTGGCGATCGACAGACGCGAACCAGCGACCTCCCAATCCAATTCCGAGTGGCAGTGAAGCCATATATATATATATATATATATATATATATATATATATATATATATATATATATATATATATATATATATATATATATATATTTATGAAGAGAGATTTACCTGGCAGTTTATTCATTTTACCAACAAAAAATTAATATAAAATATATTAATTCGAGTGAATATATTTCCTTCCCAGCGCTTATCTAATAAATTTACTGCCTATCATCTAAGCCATTTACTAAAGACAGACACTTGTACCCTTATATTCAGGCTACACTGTCAGCCAGCGAAACCGGGTTATTTCAACAACTGGAGAATGTTTGGAAGTCCACCTGTGGCTTTCTTCTGGAAAATGAAAAACATGACTTGCGAATTATTTTCGACGTGTTCTTATACCAACTGTGATTATTTCAATCAAGTAATGGAACTTTCCTTGCCATGAACACGCTTGCAAAGTTTTTCCCCTTCCAATGCTACGTCACTTTCAAAACAATGGACAGTGTATCCTTCTGCTTTTGTTTATGTTTGTTCGGGAGTTTTTTTTTTTTTTTTTTTTTTTTTTTGCTTGGAAAGAAAAGCAACATCCATTTCATGATGACTCTCTGGGTACTCAAACATTTTTTTTATTAAAAAGACTTTCTCTCTCTCTCTCTCTCTCTCTCTCTCTCTCTCTCTCTCTCTCCTCTCTCATGTGTATTTTTATGTTATTGAATAAAAGGCGTAGGTTCTTAGACTTTTATTTTTATGATATTGGAAAAAGTAGTTTCTTAGACTTATTTTTCATGATATTGATGAAAAGGTGTATTTTCTAAGACTTTTTTTTTTTATATGATATTGAAGAAAAGGCGTATTTTCTTACTTCCTACTTCTATTCATATGTTATTGAAGGAAAGGCCTACTTTCTGAGACTTTGTTACGGAGTCGAAATATCCTGGCCAAGGTCGACACAATGTTACGGCCTCTGAGAGAGGTCCGCTTCAGGTTCGATATGAAATAAATAAATAAAAAAATATATTTTCAACACCAACAGTTGAAACTGGGGATAAACGAATATAGAAAGAAACACTAACACACAAAGGTTTATTTTACAAGCTTACTAACATAGGTAAATGCAGAATGGTATCTCCTATTTACATAAAAAGATAGAATCTTACACTGCATGAACTGGGGGAACAGTGAGGTAATTCAAATACTTGCAGGACGGTTTAATGACTCGTAGCGGTGGCTTCACAAAAGGAGAGCGACTATTGCAGACGTCCTCTTGACTCCGTATTGCAGAAGATAGTCTACTTGTAAGGCAGGAACTTCCCCTTTTCTTCTCCGAAGTCTGCTCAACGTAGAGACAACTCGGTCGTCCACTCCTGAAGACGATTAGACCAGCATCCAACAAATCCCGAGCAACTTCTCTCCTGATCCTTCATCGGTTCCTTTCTCTCTTATCTCTCATATATCTCTCAGATAATCTGATCTGTGGCTCTTACTCTCTGTGACTAACTGGTTGTCTCTCTTCTACGATCCCTGCTCTCTAAAGTTCGTTCGTCGTATTTATACGGCACTCTGGGGGCGGAGCCTACGGCGAGCGTCACAGACTCCCGAGGTTTCCGGAAGTAATTAGATGATTCTGGACGAGGTATTGCATCAGAAATCGCGGCATTTCTCACGACACGACGACGCCAGACGAGTTCCACTACACTCCTGCCGATTCTAGAACCATCATGAAACAGGCACCTCCAGCACAATGCGCTAACGCCTCCTTGCTGCCGAACTTCTCGAAAATGCGTTCTCCTTTCCTTTAACTTTCTTTGCCATGAAGCAATTACCATCACAGGAGCCAAGGCGTATAATTCCTTAGACTTTATGCCTACTTTCCATTTTAAGATTCAAGCTCGCGTTATCAATTTCTAGGTCGTATTTGATCTATCCATTAACTGCTTGCTTATTCTGCGTTTATCGGAACATCCGATCTCCAATAATAAGTAAAAGCACGACCCTCAGATCCCTTGCGCCGAAATTCAAACGTCATTTTCCACTTCCGGTCGCTTGTTGCAGAGCGTCGATAGTTCATTTGCAGATCGGTGCCCCATTGCATTCTTTCTTGCACAAAAGAGCAAATGGGGTGAGTGGTGGGTGGGGGCACTGTGCTGTGAAAAAGCGGGAACATTTCTTTCTTTGGAACAAGGAGGAATCACCCTCCATTTGGACTGGACGAAAGAGCCATAACGTCAAAATGTTCCATCGGATTTTCCTAAGTTTAGAATCTTTTTCCTTACTCAAATATATTATATTCTGCAACAGAAAATAGCCTTTAAAAACTGAAGATGTTATTTTATGCTGTCGTTCGGGTTATAAAAATCGACTAAAAACGCGTCATTATTTTATTGTTATTCAGATAATAAAATTTACTAAAGACGATTCATTATTTTATGTTATTCTGTTCATAAAAATAGTCTAAATACGATTCATTATTTTATGTTATTCTGTTCATAAAAAATTACTAAATACGAGTCATTATTTTACATTGTTGTCCATGTCATAAAGATTTACTAATACGATTCATTATTTTATATTCAGGTCATAAAAATGGACTAAATACGATTGATTATTTTTAGTTATTCAGGTCATAAAAATTGACTAATACGATTTATTATTTTATGTTATTCAGGTCATAAAATGGACTAAATACGAGTCATTGTTTTATGTTATTCAGGTCATAAAAATTGATTAAATATGGAGTCATTATTTTATTATTCAGGTCATAAAAATGGACTAAATACGGGTCATTATTTTATGTTATTCAGGTCATAAAAATGGACGAAATACAAATGGTTATTGTACGTTGTCGTTAATGTCATAAAAATGTACTAAATACGATTTACTATTCCTTATCAAATAATACAACTGCAGCTGAAAATGGAAATAGCTATGAGCCTTATATCAGTTATTAGTATCCAAATGGTTTTTACAATTTTTTTTACGTTTGTTAAATCTAATCACACTGGAACTGTGAGAAGAATATAGAATTATATGTCGTGGAATATCTGATGCCTGAACTCATTCAACTTTATATTTAGAGTGAAATTACTCCTCTTGCCTGCTTTTATAAGTAGTGTACCAGGTGCGATGTCGGTTAGTTACACCTGTATTTCTTTTAAAGAAATCACGGAAACTACGCGCTAATTATAACAAATGATATTCATTGATTCTATCAGGAATTTGAACTGAATCCTTTATTCCAGCTGTGAGCCATTTACAAATTAAGGATTGTCTTTGTTATAACATTCTAGTTAAAGCGAAGGTCATTACCCGTGTCCACGTCTCAATAGCAATTAAATCTGAAATTGCTATAATTGCAACGAAGGTCATCACCCGTGTCTACATGTGATAGCAATGACTCCTGTAAATCCCTATTCTTTTATAAGAATCACGTATACAATCATACATTACCGAAAACGGTACCGTTTGCAAACCTCATGTGCGACTGCACTTTAGACCGTACCATTCCAAGTATAGACCGTACCATTCACAACATAGACCTTACCATGCCAAGCATAGACTGTACCATGCCAAGCTTAAATTGTACCATTCCAAGCATAGACCGTATCATTCACAACATAGACCATACCATGCCAAGCATAGTAATGTACCATGCCAGCATTGACCGTACCATTCCAAGCATTGACCGTTACCATTCACAATATATACCATACCATTCCAAGCATTGACTGTACCATTCACAATATAGACCGTACCATTCCAAGCATAGACCGTATCATTCACAACATAGACCATACCATGCCAAGCATAGACTGTACCATGCCAAGCTTAGACTGTACCATTCCAAGCATTGACGTACCATTCCAAGCATAAACCGTACCATTCACAACATAGACCATACCATTCTAACGTAGACTGCACCATTCCAAGCAAAAAAGATCTAAACATTTCGTATGCGAGATTCTCAAAAATCCCTCTGGCGGAGATCGGATGCAAAACGCAGCGGGTGAATTCATGAAGTTGTTTGCAAGATAAAAAGCTTTCTGTATCTTCATGTCACTGCATTCTGATGTATGCTATATATACGATAAGATGTCATATGCAGAGACCACCGTATCGGCTGAATAGATATGTTTATCGGTCTGGAGACGAAGCGCTTCTTGAATCTATGCACGTGCTTAAGTTTAGTATTCAAGTGTTCGTATTTTTAAAAGACAGATGATACCCAGGTTTTATAATGGAAACAGCATCTTTTAGAAATGCATAGTGACTGGCACAAATATGTATAACATTATATATATATAATTATATATATATATATATATATTAATATATATATCTATATATATAATATATATAAATATATATATATATATAATATAACAGATTACTGAAAAACATATGCGCAGGCAATAAGCATGCGTATTCTCCACTTTGTTGAAGATTATGACACCAACTTAAACAGATAATCTCTTTACAATTTCCGTTAACATCCGGACTTGAGAAAACGGAATTATGTGGATGTTTCCCTCTCATAAAGTTAATGCCTTCGGTCAACAGTTTCTGTTGACAAGCTATTCCATACCAGAGTGAGGAGAAAATCCATCCGGAGAGTTTCTATTTACCAGTAAATTTACATCTTTATTTATTTCCTTTCTTCACATTCTTCCTGAAAGAAGGAGAATCTTGTTTTAGTGATGATATCGATTTTAAATTGCAATTATTGCTAGTTTCAAATTGGGGAGGACTATGAGCTTATTCTAAATGTACTGGCATTTTGCACATTACTTCACTACCGATTTCTCGCATATTTAAATTAAAAAGGACGCCAGGTTGCTCAGAATCCAGAGGTTCCTCATAATAGCCCTTCAACATCCAGTCGCATTTAGTGAGGTTGAATGACTTCTAAATAGTACGTAATTGTTCTGGAAATGGAACTTTGGGTCAATTCTCTTATGCTGCCCCAGCCTTTGACACTTTCTCAGGTGAGAGGACTACACAGGTAAAGGACTATTTCAAATACGAATGCTTGTATAATGATACCTTTGATTATAGTCCTTTTTATATGAACGAATAATCGTCAATTCTGTAGTATTTAATGTAAGCAGTGGTATGAGAACGTCGCTCTCAGGTTGCATTGTTTTGTATTTGCCTCCGTGACTGTTTAGCGCGCATCAGTACACAGAAATAGATTGTCTAAAAATATAAGGAAAGTCCCATTGCCTGCTTAATTTGAGGGAAGGTAACATATCGAATGTCACATTGCCTGCTGAATTTGTGGGAAGGTAAGATAGCGGTATGATGGTAGAAACATCAGATGTTTCTAAAGCACACAGTTTCATCTGTAAGAACACAGGAAAGGCAGGGGGTGACAAGTACAAAGTGAACCTGGTAGCATACACGAATACAGAAGTGACCGTAAGTCTCTCTCTCTCTGTGTAAACTCTATACATAGAAAGTAGCTGCAGATGGTATAGTGTACCAGAGTAAATGTCATCATCAAAGAAAGATAAAAGAGATGTGTGTAGTATTCAACCACCGGCAGAGAAGTGGACGACTTCAGAGGGAATCTCTTTTCATCTCTCTCTCTCAAATCCAAAGAAGAGCTCTTGGCTCGCATAGAAATTCCATCTCCTAGTTATTCAACAGAGGACAAGAGGAGGAAAATTCTGCTATTGATGTTGTTGTCTTTCTCTACATCATTATCACATTACTTAGTCTTCCAAATTAAATATAAATCTTCCTC
>NC_087204.1:5011295-5026295 GCF_015104395.2 Macrobrachium nipponense
GACAGAAAATCAAGGTAGATGCAATGTTAAGGTATTGAATGGTGTGATCGCATAAGTAGATGCCATATTAAAGAAATATTGCCTTGATTTGTTCCTGTTGCCTGCTAATGACTGTAAACTGTTAGATATGAAGAAAAACATTTATTAATCTTTGTCATTCTTTTACCACAAGTATCTATTTAATTCTGTTTGCAATTAGACTTGGCTCAGTTTTTTTTTTTTTTAAGGCATTGTTCTTACTTCTTCCGTCTGAGCACATGTATGCCAATTAATTTTCATTCTATTTGAGTACAAGAACAATTTTACAAAATTTAAAAATAAACCCACCATCATATAGGTATCAACCTTAGAGTACTGTGTGTCAAAAAGATTTATTTTGAATTGAACAGTAACATTTTTTAATTTCATTTCCATTAACGTTAACCAATCCCCACCCCTTATCCAAGGCTTCGTCATTATATTTCACAATGATGTCAGCTCCCAACCCGTCCTCCGGCTATAGGTCCAAGTAACTCCCATAATCACATCCTACACATTTTGGTCACCTGAGGGCTTCTTCGGTAGCTAATGGCTGTTTAATCTCAACTTCTACCATCACCATCTCTTTTGGAGAACGTCTGTTAGCCGAAACAAATGTATGAGTACATAAACATCATTATTTAGTCCCATGGAAAGATCTTGTGACATTTAAGGTTGGTCTCCAGAATAATAGGACATTGACATCAGAAGCTGGATTAGTTTTCATTTCTGTATTATGGGGGACTTGATTTTTGATGAGGAAATTTGCGGGGAACATTAAAATGTCGTTTGTTGAACGTCTTCATATAGTCATCACTGAGCTCTTGTACTGCCAACTTCAAATTTGTGTATCTATCTGCGTGCAAAACGATTATGTTTACACAGTTCAGCAGCAAAACTGCTCTCTTCTGTGGGACGTTTCCATTTTTACTTTTCATTCCTGTAATATAATTTCAGCTTTCGTTACTTCAGAAACTTCAGCCAACTTTTATAATAAAGCCGCAAAGTTAATCTGCCAAGGTTCGTTATTGGAAAAGTTCTTGGAAATATTTTAGTTCCATATCGCTATCTCGCTTGGATTACCCCGACTCGTCTTTGAAAGCAATCTTCCGATAAACGTAACTTCTCTTTTCTTTCTTCTGTTTTCAAATAACATTGTGACGTTTAAAACAGTTTCGTTATATTGGCCTTTAAGAATTAATAACCGTAATAACTATCCGCTTGACGTTCTTCAGCCCCGAGCTAATTCTCGTATCATAAAAACAAGAATATTTTTAACATTATGAAAATATCTTACTATATTAAGAATTTTCCAGAAACGGTCGAAGGTTTTTTTTCGTAAAGAGCAGCAGTTTAAATTTTACACCTTATCAAATTCCAGGCTCTCGTTCATGATAATAGCATTTTACAGAATAAAAATACAACGATATAAGCACATTTTATCCCGGTTGGTCAAATTCTCTCTCTCTCTCTCTCTCTCTCTCTCGTCTCTCTCTCTCTCTCTTCTCTCTCTCATCTCTCTCTCTCTCTCTCATTCTTACGAGCTTACAACCAAAGCGGCTCAGTTATTTCAGTAGGGTATGGATTTATCTACTTTTTGACAGAGCGCATCCTGTGTGATAGAGTCGTTGGAAGTCATTCCAATTTACAAATAATTCCCAAGGCAAAGAGAATAAAGCCTCTTACATTCACCGTCAGTTATTCGTATTTAGTTCGTCCTTCGATACAAAAGACCATAGCAGTTTTGGATTGATAACGTAAGCAATCCTTGCCATAACATATAGGCGGCTGTGATTATACTACACATGGCTTTAACACAAGAAGTTGCATTGATGAACTGGCAAGCATATTTACATTAAGACTTTTTTTAACCTTGGCTCACATTTTATTTTTTGTAATGATCATTAAGAAAAAGTATCTGAACATGGGCCTGTATATTAGTATAAAACTGTCAATCTTAATAATGATAAGAGTTGCATCCACAGAGGGCTAGATTACTTGTCAACGCATACATATTCTTTAACGTTCTTTTTACCCACGTATACTATATATACATATAGTATTGTCATCATGTTACAGAGTTAAATCGAGCATTGATGTAACGATTGACCTATACGTCTAATATTTGGGTTTCTCTGTAATGGCAACACTCGGTACGAACAAATCATCGTACCTTACAAAATGTTCCATACATAATCTCCAAGACGCGATACCTTTTATCATCACCCCTGAGGGTAGAAGCTCACACGATTTCCGTACAGAACGCATCTTCCGCTGTTGATAAACGGGGGACAATTACTACGTCGTATTTACTTTAACGTGGGTCCATATTTCACACTAGTCGGAAATTAAGTCAGATTTGTGGACTTCTTTTTACCGAAAGAGCGGAGGTGCCTACTGTGGTTTGACCTTGCGCGCGCATTCATCATTTCAGCTCTAACACCATTGCGTAGACTTGCTAATCCATTCGTCTTAACGTCCATTAAAATTTCATTAAGTTATGCATTATTTGCTATTAATATTATTATTGTTGTTGTTCAATTAGCGGGGGGAGGGGTGGGATTTATCATTATTTACTAATTGAACACTATCTGTAAGGGTTGGGAAAAAAAAAAGGTAGTATTAATTGATTTTTAAGAGAAATCGGTCTGTTGTTTATGTATATATATTATATGTATATATATACATATATATACATATATATATATATATATATATATATAGATAGTATATATATATGATATATATGTATAATATATATATATATATATATATATATATATATATATATATATATATATATATATATAGATATATATATATATATGTATAGATACATATATATATATGATATATGTATAGATACATATATATATATATATATGTAGACCTATATACATATATATATATATATATATATATATATATATATATATATATATATATATATATATGTATATATATATATATATATATATATATATATATATATATATATATATATATATATATATATATACATATATATAGACACATATACGCAACAGATTTCTCTCCAAAAAATAAATTAACTACTTGCTCATTTTTTTTTATCCTTTACAGATATTATTTCAATAGTAAATAATTATCATTAATTACTATATATATATATCATATATATATATATATATATATCAATATATATATAATAGATAATATATATATATATATATATATATATACATATATATACCATACTGATTTCTCTCCGAAAATCAATTATTACGTACTAATTTTTTTTACCCTTTACAGAAAGTTTTTCAACAGTGTTTTCAACAGTAAATAATGATCATATACATACATACATCCATATACATATTTATATACATATATTATACATAAGAAAGCTAAGTGTCATAACAAAGATGTTTATGATACGGATGATATGAGAAATAAATCCTTTACAGAATTCAAGTCTATTTCAGAGATTTCAGCCTGAAAGCGACGAAAAATTCCAAGTCGCTTTTCTGTTTCCTTTGGTTCTCTTTCCTGGTCGTTTTCACGACCCTTTCATCTGCGAAGACGACCTATTCATGAGTCTCTTCCATTTTGAAGTCGCATTCATCATATGCATCTTGTTGAGAGAACGACTCATTAAGAACCTAATTAGGGCTAATTACGAGGAGCAGCGTGGCATCATCTCTCTCTCTCTCTCTCTCTCTCTCTCTCTCTCTCTCTCTCCTTTTCAAAGCAGCAAGACGCACGGATTTAACAGGAGAATTTTTCTTGCCTTTCGAAATAACAGCTTTTGTATTACATTTTTAACGAAGCTCAGATTCTCTCTCTCTCTCTCTCTCTCTCTCTCTCTCTCTCTCTCTCATGTAAGGTTGAACAATATTAGTTGTACGTAGATAAAAAGATATTGATAGAAGTAATAATGTTAAAAATATATATAATAT
Source organism: Macrobrachium nipponense (assembly GCF_015104395.2). NCBI lineage: Eukaryota > Metazoa > Arthropoda > Malacostraca > Decapoda > Palaemonidae > Macrobrachium > Macrobrachium nipponense. Next base: position 5,015,252 of record NC_087204.1, read on the forward strand.
ATTAATTGAAACTGATGATTCCAAAGACGTCGCAGCTTCCACTGACGATACTGACGGCGTAAATAACAAAACAGCGTAAATATTTTAGACGAAAAATTAAACAAACCATCAGCAAGCGCATCTGACCCTCAAGTATGAAAAGTAATGGAATAATCTGTTTCGAGAATGGAAATTTTGATGGATTGAGGAAAAGCATTCATCACTGAAATTCAGTACTTATTATTCTGCCATTTCAATGGATTTGGTGTTCACAGTTTCCCTTATTTGATTCACTGGAATGCTCTATGTTTGGTTTACAGTTCTTTATCGCATTCAGAAAAGGTTGTGATGAAATGTTCTAGTGGTGGTATGAAACGAATGATTTTGTGTGTGTACGCTCTCTCTCAGACAACACTCCAAAAACCTCTTCGACAACAGCCTCTAGAAGCATTGAATAGAAGTACCATCTGGCAACTTTATCGGAATCGTGGTTGTTGTGTTGGTGAGGGACGAATTTCCAGTCATTTCCATTTTGAACTATTATTCGTTGCACTTTAATGTTGCAGCAATGCGTTGCCAAGATAAAGAAAGATGCTCTCATACTTCCAAAGCAGTTGTGGCATTTTTTACTGTTAATAGTTCCATGCAAGTGAGATTCGTAAGCATAGGTCAGTGAATAAGTCAGTGTTTGGGGTGTTTCAAAGTCTTATTGATTCAGTTTTCAAATTTAAGAACATCTAATTTATATATATATATATATATATATATATATATATATATATATATATATATATATATATATATACGTATATATAATATATATATATATATATATATATATATATATATATATATATATATATATATATATTCCATACTATATATATTATATTATATTATATTATATTATATATACATATATATATATATATATATATATATAGTATATAATATATAAATATATATTATATATATATATATATATATATATATATATATATATTATATATATATATATATATATATATATATACTATATATATATATATATTATATATATATATGTATGCATATATATAATCGAATGCCACAGGAAAATTATAGGCAGAAATTCAAGCGCTTATGTCTTTACTTGAATCATTTTCCTGTGATATTCGCTTATTTATTGAAGTCACGTGCATCTACTGTGATTTTTTGAAGCACAGACACACACACACACACACACACACACACACACATATATATATATATATATATATATATATATATTATATATATAGATATACGTATGTACACACCTTTTTTTACTGATATTTCAAGCTTTATGGTAGGTTTAGTCTACGATGTCAATAGTATCAGTATCCTGAGTAGGCGAATTCCAAATTGAAGATGTTGTCCCTTTTAACTGGAAGTAGAATTGAAGCAAGGATACATAATTGCTTAATTCCAGCTACGTAGATTTTACTAGTAGAATATAAGGTGTTTTACGTTTAAAAGTAATCCTATTAAAACCGGCCCGTATTTCTTAAATTACAGATTCAGGGACATCATAGTCGAATGGCGACAGCCAATCTAGCGCTGACTCCAGAGGACTCGTCAACGCTCTCTCACCTGGTAAAGAAATCTTGCCGCCTGCTTTACGCCCCTCCTCTCTCTCTCTCTCTCTCTCTCTCTCTCTCTCTCTCTCTCTCTCTCTCTCTGGGGGTAATGAGATACTGATAAGACCCCATTCCAGGTATGAGCCACTTAAGCCACCTGTGCCTTTTGAGGAGTGTAACGTGCAGTAAGATATTAACGTATGCTTGTGTATTTACTTGTTCGTTATATATATTATATATATATATATATATTATAATATATATATATCATATATATATATTATATATATATATATATATATAGTATAGATATATATATTATATAATATATATATCTATATATATATATCTATATATAGATATCTATATATATATATCATTATATATTAGATATATATATATATATATTATATATATATATATATATATATATATATATATAGAGAGAGAGAGAGAGAGAGAGAGGAGAGAGAGAGAATTTTTCACTGGAGCGCAAATAGCACACTTCATTTAGTTCTTCTATCACTTCCAACAGTCTTACGTCGCCATTTTATGAAAATTATTTTTTTTATAGCGGGAAAAAGTCTCGGTTTATATTCTATAAGCTAAGGTAATCTTCTGTCTTCACTGGGATTCGATAAAGACAACAATTTCCAAAATATTAGAGCTGTTGTATCATCTTCTGTGGGACATTTCAGTCAGTCACCTGAACGAAGATTACTGGACCGTCAGTATTGAGCGAAGACAGAAACGGTAAATCCAGGTCTTATAAAATAAGAATATCCCGTCATTTATTTTTCTCCCTCTTAAAGGAGATGGCCATTTAGAAATCCTAACTAAATGAAAAGACAGAGAGTAATGCGACCTATGTTTTTCATGCACTTGAGTTTAGAGTTAAAAAATAAAAAAACACTGACAGACAGACAGGAAGAAAGTTGTTTCGAGCATAATAGAAAAAAAACGAAAAAGGAATACTTTCATTTTAATGAAATAGAGACGAGGAATAAATAGTGAGCATATATATAAATGCAAAGTTCTTCCTAAGTAGGATATATATAAATGCAAAGTTCTTAAGTGGGATATATACGAGTGCAAAGTTCTTAAGTGGGGTATAAATAAATGCATTGTTCTTTCAAGTGGGGTATATATAAATGCAAATCTCTTAAGTGAGAGAGAGAGAGAGAGAGAGAGAGAGAGAGAGATATATATATATATATATATATATATATATATATATATATATATATATATATATATATATATATATATATATATATATAGTATAAATGCAAAGCTCTTCTTAAGTGGGAACAAACTCCTGATAAGCATTTTAACCGTTTTATCAAAGTGAAAATTACTCGTCCAGGTGCTTGCTGAGACGTTACTGCCGAAATTAGCGACCAAACTCTTGAGAGAGAACTCTCGGCATTTATCACTCTTCGAAACCAGCTCGTTGCAAGACAATAAAGTTTTAACGAAGACCTTAGTTCTTGATTAGTTTGAACTCTCTCTCTCTCTCTCTCTCTCTCTCTCTCTCTCTCTCTCTCTCTCTCTTCTTCTCTCATTAATTTCTTTCTTCATTTCCTTATATTTGTTCTCCAGAATCTTGCTTTGCAACCAATTCCAGCTTTAGTAGATTCACATCAACCGTGCATTTGATGGCTAGGCCAGTCACTTACGACGCTCCTGATTGGCTGTTGATAGGCCAATCACAGGGCTGGAAACTCTCTATCTCTCGACAGATTTCACATAGGCAGGATGTATGTATGTTCCACCTCTCCTGAGGGATATTTTTGACAGACGTATCCCTGAGGAGAGGTGGAACATAGATCCTACCCATGTGAACTCTCGAACTTTCTGTAGTTTTCCCGAGTGTAATTTTCTGATAACTGCGTCGAATACACATTAAATTGTAAAAATTCTTGGTACGTAAGAACCAAAATTGTTTAATTGTCTATCTGGATATCACTTGCTGCTCTGTATTATAACTACACGTGCTCTTGCTTCGAATAAATGGATAGTAATGCCATGAAAGCAGCGCCAGATCATTTATGAAATTGTGGCCGAAATTGTAATAGCAACATTACATATTCTTCTCTCGTATTCTTCCACTACTCTGGTCCGGCTTCATCGGTGGATCCTGTACTATTCCCTGGTCCATTTGAGTCTATTACCCAGTGGATTTTAATGCTTACGTATTCCACAGAGTATTAAATCTTCAAAAGCCTGCATTTCTGTGCTGTCGTATCAGAGTGGAAACCGTAAGATTTTATTTCGCTGAGGAGTAGACTTGTGCGCACAGTGTGGCAGATTGTGATACCATAAAGCCTATTATACGTTGGATCATTTAGAAATGCCAAGGTCTAAGGTCTATTGGAGGGAACTCGTTATGAGGGCATGATAAGAGAGGGGTGTGGTTACAACAGCAGTGATGGGAAGCCCTTCATGTAGGAGAAAAGAGGGATGCTGAGGAATATATATATATATATATATTATTATATATATATATATATATATATATATATATATATATATATATATATATATATATATATATATATATATATATATATGTATCAGTACGAATCATTGGAAATTTTATCTTTGGGTGATAAGGATATTTCTGAACATATGGTAATAATACAATTTGCCATGATGTGCCTTTTTTTCCACAGTAAAATTCTATTGAAGGATAAAATAGCCACAACGCTATATATAAACGTTAAGAAACGGCAGTCTAATTCAGATGGAAAATTAAAATGAGTTGGAGGGTTATCCCAACTAATTCTTTTCCCGTCCCACTTCAATTTTGAGCCTGGGTTATTTCAAATTGCTTCCCCATTTTCCCCTGATTTTTATGCTGTTTTAGCTTAGCTGTGGGCCAGCCCAGCTGCGTTATGCATATTGTTTAGGACTTTCGCGCTCGAATAAATTTTTGTGCTGGAATAAAGCTTTTATTTAAACCTCCCGCAAGTAATTTGTTAACCTTGACGAGTGCATTCAAAAATTCCTCCCTTGATTATCGCAATCTTTTTTCGAGGTGAAAATTCCATTATGATTATAATAGTGTGTCACTTTTGAAGGCTTCCATTTTATATCTTCTTTGCCTAAATTATAGGACAGGTAAATATAATATGAAGTAAGAAAGCTAAATGAAATAATTGAACGCAATATGCCTAATAGATACATAAACGCGTTGAGAGAAATTGTATATGTTAATATGTTATTGTCTCAGTATTTATCGCTTTTATATGTTGTGTGTGTGTGTGTGTGTTAGAGAGAGAGAGAGAGAGAGAGAGAGAGAGAGAGAGAGAGAGAGAGAGAGAGAGAGAGAGAGAGAGAGAGAGAGAGAATACTGGGGTAACATTATTTCACATTTTTACGGGGCGCTGTTATTGACGCTATTAGTGTGAATTGCCCTGACTACGAGACGGTAAGCGGTTGAGTCATTACCTGCTTTATTTTCATTCAGAAAATATATATATATATATATATATATATATATATATATATATATATATATATATATATATATATATATATATATATATATATATATAGTGCTTCAGCATTCAATTATAAAGTGTCCAGAAGGAGTCCATGATACCAGATTTAAAAGGCCAAGTTTATTGCATATGATACGTTTCGCACAACTGTGTGCATCATCAGTCTGTGAATAAAATACAAAGACATATTATAAACAATCAAATAAAGTTAAAAGGAATTCACAATTTTAAAAATAAAGTCTAAAAAAGATTAAAAAGAGCAGTAAATAAAAAGAGAGACTACTAAAAACACCAACCGTCCATGATCAGAGGTGAAGATGGAATGAGTTACAGTTGGCAGAGAGAAGCGACGACAACTATGCCAGGTACAGAGGTGACGAGGACAAATAACCGTTTAATGAGGGCACCAGTCTTTTAATATATAACGACTCCAGCGTTGTTAGTTGGTCAAGATGTTTAACATAATCAATTATTGTAAAATGTTCTTTTTGAATTTCAGTCTTGCATATTATTGAGTGGTTTCTGATATTGGAAAATTCTGGTTGTTTTATCCTCTGACCTGTACGGAAGCTAAAGCCTAAATGGCTACAATATCTGACCCTCAGCAACCTCCGAGTCGATCCAACGTAAGAGCCCGGACATCCAGGGCATGTGAATTTATAAATAACGTTGGATCTCATGAAGGGCTGAAGGCGATCTTTAAAGTTAAAAAACGATCGAATAGTGCAAGGATTACTCGACACAAGCCTGACTTTAAGACAGGGAATTTCCTGTTCAATTATACGAGTGAGGTTTTAGATAAATTTTGAATCGGACAAATACGGAACAGTAGCATAAAATATTTTCTTCGGTACATCAAAAGTAGTTGATGATGGATGCAAAAATTTGGAAAGTACCTTGTTGGCGATTTTATGTACTATATCTTGTGGTACTTTCCAAATTTTTGCATCCATCATCAACTACTTTTGATGTACCAAAGAAAATATTTTATGCTACTGTTCCGTATTTTTCAGATTCAAAATTTATCTTAAACCTCACTCGTATAATTGAACAGGAAATTCCCTGTCTTAAAGTCAGGCTTGTGTCGAGTAATCTTTTTTAGACTTTATTTTTAAAATTGTGAATTCATTTTAACTTTATATGATTGTTTATAATATGTCTTTCTATTTTATTCACAGATCACAGAATGATGATGCACACAGTTGTGCGAAACGTATCATATGCAATAAACTTGGCCTTTTAAATCTGGTATCATGGACTCCTTCTGGACACTTTATATATATATATATATATATATATATATATATATATATATATATATATATATATATATATATATATATATATATATATAATATTCTTGATATTCTGGGATGACAGATACGCCCACTCGCATTAATCATTACCATCAAAGTGCGCAATCTTATCAGTGTGTGTGTGTGTGTGTGTGTGTGTGTGTGTGTGTGTGTGTGTTTGTAACGAGATAGAGAGAGTAAAGAACTTGTATAATAAATGAGGTACGAAACACCTTTGAGTTACTTTCAACAAATTTTCCAGCAAAGTGTTGAATATCACATAAGGCGGTAGGCACCTTCATCCTTTATTCTATTCCCCTCAAATACCTTTTAAATTCACGAATTCCTCACCATTTTCGGGATAAACTTATCAATCTGTGGTAGACTGAATGCAGGTTGGAAATAGATAAAAATTCGTTAGTCTTGGTGCATGGATTTGATCCTGCTCAATGTAGTCATTGGATTGAAACTGGCCTAACCCACTGCATTTTTGGGTGAAAAGCTTCTTGATTTATATATATATATATATATATATATATATATATATATATATATATATATATATATATATATATATATATATATATATATATATATATATATAAGGGGATATAACAACAATGATGTAAAATTCTTATATGGTCATATAAAATATATATTTCTTGTGCAGTATATGTAGTTGTATGTAGTTATATTTTATATAACTACATGAGGATTTTACATCATTGTGGATTCTATTCTCATTTACTTAGAGGTACGGCATCGTACCTAGCTTTTGCATATATTATATAAATGTGTATGTGTGTGTGTGCATATACCTATTTTTGTACCACATCAGCTGTCAGTAAATCTTTCTGATGTAATTTAATATAATTCCTAATGTGATCAGCGAGATGACGGACGCGAAACGTTTTCCTCTCTTAATCTCATCCCCAATTTTTGCTCGATCAGAGAAGTGAAGGCAACGTCTCTGGCACGTGTCACTTCTCCAGAAGGGAGGTGATTTCATTTAACGTCAGAGAAATGGATTCCTGTGACAGTCTTCGTTAATTTCTCCGGAGTCGTTTCAAAGGATTATTTTCTGTTTTAAAATCGCTGCGAAAATCCACTATAAATCTCTCATAATTCGGTATCGGGAAGAGGAGGTTTCTGTCAGCACGGCTTATGTTATATTAATAAGGTAGGAATCGTTATCGTTTACTGTAATTCCATTAGACGAAGATTCATCTGCGGTAGATATTTTTGTAAGCATGGCGCTGATGTATGTAGATTCGGAAGTGGTAAAACGAAAAGGAAACGAGTTTAAAATGCGCAGAACAAGTTTGCTGTCTAAAACCATCAGTTATGACCGTCAGCTCTTCAGTTCCTCAGCAAAACGAGGAGAAATTATTGCGGAATTTTGGTAAACTACACTTTAACATAGCAAGACAGAGGAGTATAATTTTTTTCATTTATTTTCTAAGTGTTATTCACCCTTCGCACTTTGATGCAAATACATCATTAAACTGTTCGCCGAATTCACTAAAATATCAAAAACTGATTCAGAACTTAGTCACTGGGAAATCCCAGTCTACGTGGGGTTTTAGAATCGTTCGTCCCTTTCGTGATTAATGGATATATATTTCCTTTGTTTACAAAATAAACAACTGCAGACGCGCAGTAGTGTGTACGCGACTTCATTTGCATCGCTTTGCCTTTGTTAAAATGTGAAAACGACAGCTTGAAACGGTAAAGAGTTCAAATTTCGATGTTTATCACGTCTTTGTTTACATCTTAGGTACTTTGTTGACGCCGCCTTAATCAACGTAAGAAAATTATTTAATGAGAAATGACTGTGATTGTTTCATAGACTTTATTTATTACTGCAAAACCTTGTTTCATAGACTTTATGTTATTACTACAAAACTATATAGTTTGAGTAAGGTCACTCTTATTTTTCTGCGATAAGCTCACAAAAATATACAATTAACGCGAATTTTTTCTCCTGGGTCAATTTTTTTTTTTTATCGTTGTGATATTCCACAATAAATATGATGTAATATGGTCTCTCAAAATACAGGCCGTGAAAATATAGAGCCAGGAAATACATTTCCATATTGTAGTACAGGAAATCAGACCGCATTTCTGGATGGAGATTCATTTTCCTATCGAAATCTTTCCTTATGTACTTACGAATCTAAATGCAGATGTACTTAGATGGACTGAATTATACGTTGATTTTACTGTAGATGAATAGATTACGCGTTATGTAATAATAATTCTCTCTCTCTCTCTCTCTCTCTCTCTCTCTCTCTCTCTCTCTCTCTCTCTCTCTCTCTCTCTCTCTGCACCGTAGGTAGGTAGCGCTAGCTGCAGTAATGTTAGATATAAGGTTAGCCTCCCCCTCCCCACCCACCCCCCCAAAAAATCAAACAAAATTAGGAGCCTAGAAATCTGGCTTTGTGTACTAGATGTTAGAAAGCGTAGCATCATCTCAATCGGAATCAAATGCAATATTACTTGTTATGTACAAGGACCTTGGTTTGTTTTTGTTCCATAAATACTTCTGTCTCTGTCAAGATTTCCGGGGAATATTTTGGGCACTTCCATGGTAATGGCATCACATTACTCTGGAAGAACATTCTCATGCTACTCGACCTCACCCTGCTTTCCTATTTCTTTTCCAGTTCCAGACTTCTGAATGGGAAACCCTGAGAGAGAGACCTTCCAGGGAATGCTGGAAAGCTAAATTGATACGGAGTATTTCTTCGCTTGGTTGAGCATTGCAAGACCTCTTCGTCGTCGTACCCACCGTACCTGAGGTATGTGAGAGTGGAAGGAATTGCACGTGATTTTTCCGTACATTTCCTTACATTGCCCTCGTTCGGTTATTGACGTTTCAATCTGTTACGACGCTGGCTGGTTCTGGAGGAGTGAAAAGTTTCCAGGAATTTTAATATGAATGATTATTATTGGATGTTGGCATTTGTATTCCGGAAAACAGGAATAGAATCACAGTTAATCTCTCTCTCTCTCTCTCTCTCTCTCTCTCTCTCTCTTTATATATATATATATATATATATAATATATATATATATATATATATATATATATATATATATATATATATATATATATATTTATATATGTATATATACACATATATATTTATAAATATTCTCTCTCTCTCTCTCTCTCTCTCTCTCTCTCTCTCTCTATCTCATATATATATATATATATATATATATATATATATATATATATATATATATATATATATATATATATATATATATATATATATATGTATGTATGTATGTATATAATGTGTGTGAGTATAAAATTGTACTCGCGTATGCGTGTGCACGTGCGTGTACTTTTATGCATGCATGGAAATTTCATCGCTAACTTAAAACGTGACATTTCAGTCTATCAGGTATTGATCCCTTAATATCAAATGTATCTCTTGCATTAATTCCTCCCAAGAGTAACAATGCGCACGCGCTGCTAATCTGACTAGGATTCGACCCCATGCCCTGTAGATGGAGAAGGTACCACGCATGAGTAAATCCAAGAGAAATGAGCTGAAATTAGTTTTACTGTTCAATTCATTTTCAGTATTGACAGTCGAAACCAACCCACCTCCACCAGACAACTGAATACCAAGTATTACTCGTTTAGTGATAGGTTCAGTAGCACTATGTAACATTACAGATAACACCAATATTAGAAAACGGGAAAATGTGTCAAGGAAAAGCAGTCAGAATACGGATGAATATATATAGAGCTTTTCTGAGCTGCAATATAATTCATTGACCAGTGTTCTTTTTTGTTAATTTGACCCTCCGCTCTCTAACTGTGGAGGCTGACCCTCATTGATATTCGAGTGGTAATGGACAAGTTTGAGGTCCACTTCAAAAAACTTTTCCTTCACATTTTCTCTCTAAACACCCCCCCCCCCCCTCCCACCCACGCCCCATTGGGAGTCCAATAGTCTATTGTTAGTAACAATAGACTAAGGTTAGACCTCATAGCTGTTCAACCTTCGTCTACTTCTCTCAGGGGTATTTTTATGTCAATATTCGAGTAAAATTCCGTATGATTGTGATTAAGTGAAAAAGCGAAGTATTGTGTGACAAATGCGACTATCCACACAACTCACCGAAGTGATGTTTTTGACAGAATTCGGAGTCTCGGTATATCCTATGATATAATTCGGTACGTGTTTGTCCGAACCTGAGTCTGTGTAATTTAAAACGAATTAATGCTCTGACACTTTGCCGTGTTGCCCATTAAGCCGAGCGTCAGACAAGGGATGCCATGTTGCAGCGACAATGACTTGAGTCCTGCAACTGGAGACAAAAAGTCTGGGATTAGCAAATAGGACATAGAGAGAGGTAAGGGCAAAGGGTAAAAAAACTAGAATAATAATAATAATAATAATAATAATAATAATAATAATAATAATAATAATAATAATAATAATAATAATAATTGGTATTATTTCAGCTCAAGGCCATCACATGGGGATTAGCAAATAGGACATAGAGAGAGGTAAGGGAAAAGAAAAAGTAAGCGAGAATAATAGTAAAAATAAATTTTATTTCAGCTGAAGACCATAGTCATGCAACATATAAAGTAGAAACAATAACACAGACAGTCTGGACACATGAGATAACATGATAAT
>NC_087204.1:5031295-5048795 GCF_015104395.2 Macrobrachium nipponense
GACAGTGATGCAAGTGTTAAGTTTTAAATTTCTGAACATCTTATCATTATGATAGAGAGAGAGAGAGAGAGCAGTGATGCAAGTGTTAAGTTTAAATTCTGAACATCTTATCATATGAGAGAGAGAGAGAGAGAGAGAGAGAGAGAGAGAGAGAGCAGTGATGCAAATGTTAAGTTTAAATTCTGAACATCTTACCATATAAGAAAAAGAGAGACAGACAGACAGAGACAGAGAGAGACAGAGAAGTGATGCAAATGTTAAGTTTAAATTCTGAACATCTTACCATATAAGAAAAAAGAGAGAGAGAGAGAGAGAGAGAGAGAGAGAGAGAGAGAGAGAGAGAGAGGAGAGAGATAATTTAACTAAAACATCCCAGAGATGCAAAAGTTATTTTTAAATTCTGAACGACTTTATCATAGGAGAGAGAGAGAGAGAGAGAGAGAGAGAGAGAGAGAGAGAGAGAGAGAGAGAGAGAGAGAGAGAAAAGCCTGTACGTTTCCTTGTCAGTTTCATCTGTGATGTGAGAGGGACGTTCGTCATCGTTGCTGTCTCCTTCACGTCAAAAGTTTATGATGAATTCCCTCATTGCTGGGTTCTTCCTCTTTCAAGTTAAATAAAGTTGACAGAATCCTTCCCGCGACTTTCTTAACATATTTGTTGTATTTTTTATTCTATAACAGAATTCTTACCATCAGATCGTGTTAAATAAGCTAGTGAGAGTATATTTTTATAATGTTACCCGTTTGTGTAAATGAATTACCGAGAGAAAGATTATGAATCCTGCACCTGCGTCGGTCTCTACAGAAACAGCTCCTTTGGGCAAAATGACATTACATAATCATGTTGAATCCATTTACATCAAAGTACAATATCAGAAATCAGTTTATGCTAGACGAATAACTTTATCTGATGTAAAATGATAATAAAGGGGAGATTCATATCAACTGCATTACTAACTAAATCTAACTGAAAGCTCAAATGTCACATCGGTCAGGAGAAATGTCAAGTAAATTGCCGTTCTCGGTAGCACTTTAGTAATATCATTTGGCTACGTAGGTACCATATTTGAAGTGATTTTTTCAGTATCAAAAGAAAATCTGTAATGACTCCAGACTAGCGAATTATTTTGTAACGTACTAAAAAATGTTTCCTGATATTAAGTTATATTTTCATTGTAAATCTAGTTGTTTCATCTTTCAGTAGGTGTTCTCAAAATAATTAAGTTAATCAAATAATCTTATAGAAAGGCTGAGTGTAAGTTTAGCAATGTGAACACAGAAATAAAAGTTAAAGAAAATGAACCAAGATAATGAACAAAGTTAAACCATATCAAATGGATAAACCTAGTCACGTTACTCATAATAATAATAATAATAATAATAATAATAATAATAATAATAATAATAATAATAGTGGAATGTACGAAGGCAGAACTCCGCAGCATAGATCAGAAAACCAGGAAACATATGACAATACACAAAGCACTACACCCAAGAGCAAATACGAACAGACTATACATAACACGAAAGGAAGGAGGGAGAGGACTACTAAGTATAGAGGACTGCGTCAACATCGAGAACAGAGCACTGGGGCAATATCTGAAAACCAGTGAAGATGCGTGGCTAAAGAGTTCATGGGAAGAAGGACTAATAAAAGTAGACGAAGACCCAGAAATATACAGAGACAGGAGAATGACAGACAGAATAGAGGACTGGCTCAACAAACCAATGCACGGACAATACATGAGACAGACTAAAGAACTAGCCAGCGATGACACATGGCAATGGCTACAGAGGGGAGAGCTAAAGAAACCATAAACCACATAGCAAGCGAATGCCCGGCACTTGCACAGAACCAGTACAAAAAGAGGCATGATTCAGTGGCAAAAGCCCTCCACTGGAGCCTGTGCAAGAAACATCAGCTACCTTGCAGTAATAAGTGGTACGAGCACCAACCTGAGGGAGTGATAGAAAACGATCACGCAAAGATCCTTTGGGACTATGGTATCAGAACGGATAGGGTGTTACGTGCAAATAGACCAGACGTGACGTTGATTGACAAAGTCAAGAAGAAAGTGTCACTCATTGATGTCGCAATACCATGGGACACCAGAGTTGAAGAGAAAGACAGGGAAAAAATGGATAAGTATCAAGATCTGAAAATAGAAATAAGAAGGATATGGGATATGCCAGTGGAAATCGTACCCCTAATCATAGGAGCACTAGGCACGATCCCAAGATCCCTGAAAAGGAATCTAGAAAAACTAGACGCTGAAGTAGCTCCAGGACTCATACAGAAGAGTGTGATCCTAGAAACGGCGCACATAGTAAGAAAAGTGATGGACTCCTAAGGAGGCAGGATGCAACCCGGAACCCTGCACTATAAATACCACCCAGTCGAATTGGAGGACTGTGATAGAGCAAAAAAAAAAAAAAAAAATTATAATAATGCACTTTATTAAAAGTATGTGTTAGATAGGGTGGTATGCTTCGTAATAATAATAATAATAATAATAATAATAATATTAATAATAATAATAATGATTACGAAGATCATGATTCTGACTGTAATAGTGTTGATACCAATTAAGAACCGAATAAAAACATACTTACTCTGTACTAATTTTTCATCTGTAATTTGTCAATGCTTTTGGCAGTAGTGCATGAACATGATTTCCGTATACATCCACATGTCATAATCATTCTTGCTATACATAACAGTATGCATTCTTACACCGTTTATACGCCATTTGATTCTTAAATACTTTTCGTAATTGCTGTCCAAGATAGCAATTAACCAGTCTAGATTGGATGTGGCAGGATTAAAGATATCCACCCCTTTAATGACGTCATTAAAAGAAATCTTTCCTGGACATTCGCATCAAAGTATTTTAATGTGGACGAAGTTACTTTCATTTCCTGATAGCTTTTCATTCGTGTTCGTCATTACCCATTTTCCTTACTGATTCATTTCCGAAGCTTAGAGGTTTCAAATAAACTAAAGCAATACCTTACAGACCTTACATCTTGTTCGGGTTGCCCCAGGTCCCTCAGTGTGGGGCACCTCTAATGTCTACCAGAGTTGCTAGTACATCTTCCGGTATATTTTGCATCTTCCAGTCTTGGATGGTCTGGGATGCAGCTGAGATATTTGTCGAGCTTATTCTTAAACACTCTACGCTCACTCCTGATATATTTCTCAGATGAGCTGGCAACGCCTTGAATAGACGCTGCATTATCGATGCTGGTGCGTAGTGGATTAATGTTCTGTGTGCTTTCCTTATTTTTCCTGGTATAGTTTTGGGCACTATTAATCTACCTCTGCTTGCTCTTTCTGATATTTTTAGCTCCATGATGTTTTCGGCCAATCCTTCTATCTGTTTCCATGCCTGAATTATCATGTAGCGTTCTCTTCTCCTTTCTAGACTATATAATTTTAATGATTGTAGTCTTTCCCAGTAGTCAAGGTCCTTAACTTCTTCTATTCTAGCTGTAAAGGACCTTTGTACACTCTCTATTTGTGCAATATCCTTTTGATAGTGTGGGTACCATATCATATTGCAATATTCAAGTGGACTACGAACATACGTTTTATAAAGCATAATCATGTGTTCAGCTTTTCTTGTTTTGAAGTGCCGTAACAACATTCCCATTTTTGCTTTACATTTTGCCAATAGAATTGCTATTTGATCATTGCATAACATGTTCCTATTCATCATCACACCAAGGTCTTTAACTGCTTCCTTATTTGTGATTGTCTCATCATTAGGTCCCCTATATGCATATAGCTTTCCTTCTCTGTCTCCATAATTTATTGATTCAAATTTATCAGAGTTAAATACCATCCTATTTACCTCTGCCCAATCATATACTTTGTTAAGGTCTCTACTTATTCTTGTGTCATCGGCGAAACTACTCACTACAGAGTCCTTAACATTACTGTCTATGTTTGCAATCATAATAACAACCAGTATTGCAGCTAACCCTGTACCTTGAGGCACACCGGATATTACCTTAGCTTCATCGATTTCTCATCGTTTGCAATAACTATCTGTTTTCTGTTGTGTAAAAATTCTTTTAACCATCTTCCTACTTTATCTACGATATTGTGTTTTCTAATTTTCTTCGCTAATATATTATGGTCTACCTTGTCAAAAGCTTTTGCAAAGTCAAGATAAACCACATCTGTTTCATTTCCGCTTTTCATATTTTTGTATATGTTCTCACGGTGGACTAACAGTTGGGTTTGTGTACTTTTTCCGGGTACGAAACCATGTTGTCCTATATTAAACAAATTATTTTTTATTAAATGTTTCATAATATTTTTCTTCATTACCCTTTCATACACTTTCATAATATGTGATGTTAGACTCACAGGCCTATAATTACTTGCCTCTAGTCTTGATCCACTTTTGAAAGTAGGGGTAATATACTCATCATAAATCTTGCCTGTATCTAAACTTTGTCTTAATAATATTGCAAGTGGCTTTGCGATAGAATGAACTACTTTCTTTAACAAAATAGCAGGAACACCATCAGGACCTGCAGCAGCTCCATTTTTAATTTCATTAATAGCCTGCACAATATCAGCTTCATTAATATCTATGTCAGCTAAATATTCACTATTTTCGTCCCTTATTTCTGTATCATTATCTTCATTATCAATTCTAGGGGTGAATTCTCTCTTATATCGTTCTGCCATATTTCCATTTTTTCATTCGTCAATCTCCCTTCAATTCTTAGAGGGCCTATTTCTATTCTTCTTTTATTCATCTTTTTTGCGTACGAGTATAATAGTTTGGGTTTTTGCTTGATATTTATTAGGGTTTTTTCTTCCAAGACCTGTTTTTCATTTTCTTTTGATTGTATAATCTTTTGTTCTGCATTTTCTATCTTACTTTTCAGTTATATAACTTTCCATGCATTTTTTTCTTTTGCAAGACCTTTTTTCCAATTTCTGATTTTCTGGAACAAGATCCTTCTGTCTCTTGGTATGCATGACTGATGTTTACTTTTCTTCTTCGGTATATATTTTTCCACTATTTTCTCTAATATTTTATATGGTATCTCCGTATTTGTCATCACATACGAAAATGTTATCCCAATCTTTATTTAATTTCTTCATTTATTTCTGACCATTTTATATTTTTACTGTAGAAGTTGTATTTTCCATATCCTTCCCACTTTTTCATTTCTTGCTTATCTCTGTTTTCATTTGCTTTGGAATGGACTGTTAATTCTATGACATTATGGTCTGAAATACTCGCATTATAAACTATTATTTCTTTAACATAATTCACCTCATTCACAAATTCTAGGTCTAAAGTATTTTCCTTTCTTGTTGGCAGGTGATTTATTTGTTGAATGTTGTATTCTAGTAGCATATCTAATAGCTTTTCGAATTGCCTCTTATCTTCTGCACTACTATTACTCTCTTTTTTATATGTATGAATACAACCACAATCTCCTATTCGTTCTTTCCTGTCTACGAAAGGGAAGTTAAAGTCTCCAGATAGAAGAATAGTCCAGTCCTTGTGATTTCTACATATATCATCCAATTTTTCTATTATTATGTCAAACTCTTTAGTATTATGGGGTCTATATATTACTATGTTCATTAATTTTTCAGATTCAAATTCTACCGCTATTAGTTCACATTCTGCGTTACTATATTTCTCATATATTTTTCCTTGTTTTTTGTCTTTTCCATATATTGCGTTTCCCCCTTGATTCCTTTTTTTTCTATCTGATCTATAAGTTTGGAACCCTTTTATTTGATCACTTATATTCATTATATCTATTTTCTTTTCAATTTGGGTTAGTTCTTCTAAGTACTCTATTTTTCTTTTTGAGTTACTCGTAACTAAACCCTGCGCATTCATCACTATGATGGTTTGCGTGTTTTCTCCTTCATTTAATATGGGTAATAATAAGGAGAGATATTGGGAGAAATGTCTTTAAGAAAACTAAGTAGAGAGAGAGAGAGAGAGAGAGAGAGAGAGAGAGAGAGAGAGAGAGAGAGAGAGAGAAACGCTCATTGAAGCTACACGCATCCCAATCAGGAAATTTGTTGGAACTTGTTTTTCTAGGAAATTTAAATTCTTCTTGTTATATATATATATATATATATATATATATATATATATATATATATATATATATATATATATATATATATATATATATATATATATATATATATATATAAACTAAGCATTTGTACGGGTATGTACTTACTGTAAGATTGACATTACCCATTGACAGTATGATACATAATTTTGGCATGTTATCCAACGTAAGAATTGTCAGTTTATTTGTTTATTTGAGAATTTTATGCTGACTACCGTCTCGGAAGATCCCCAGTCTGTAACAACATGGAATGTAACATATAATATAACCGGAATTATATATATTATATACGTTTGAAAAACCCTGGTCCGCCATAAAACAAAGTTTAATCATGAGTCCTGGATTTCTTAAAGAGATTAGATAAGATCAAAGTAGGAAGATTCAGTGACCTAGTTTTGGTTTAGTGAAAGAAAATGTTGGAGATAGAGAAAGAGAGGGAAAGAGAGAGAGAGAAGTGATAATTTTGTGATGAATAATCCAGAAGTACGAGATACCGTTTATTTTTAGTCGTTAAATGTTATGATAAGCATGTACGTCTTTCTCCTGTATTTTTCCCACACTCATTTGCTTAATATTATGATGTATTTATTTTATTACATAAGTTTTGATGGAAAGCCACGTTATCTCTCCCCTTTTTATTTTCGTTATTATAAGATTGAATTTCATAAACCATCTCTGAACTATTACTGTAATGTAAATTCAATCATAACGTATACGAGGTCTCATTCAGAGAATTGTTTGCAACCTTCCCATCTGATAGAATTAAACAGCGGTATTCGTGTAAGACCCTAATGAGTTCTTGCAAAATTCCAGTCATAGACGCGTAGCTAATTCGTGTAATGAATCTTTTTTTTTTATAAAAAATGAAAACACGAATAACGTTAATGATAGTAATGGTGTCAGTAATAATATCAGTAATGACCCCTAAGATCAATATTTGCCTCTTAAGATTTGTTTTTTTTTATCAATATAGACCTCGTCGTTAAACATTTTGTGCATTTATAAACGCTAGTCTCTGATTCAGTATTATTTTCCTTATCATTCCAGAGGTCATATATATACGTAAGTAGCAAGTAGCAGTCGCTCTCCTTTGCTGTTCCAGCCAACATTTCGTTACAGCACAAGTGAAAAGGAGAAAGGAACGCCCTCCTGCTCATTCAACACGGGATACATTATTCCCACCAGGGGAATCCCCGCGCGAGTAGAATAGGCCCTTGTCATGTACTCTAAGAAGAAAGAACACGTGAGTTGAACAAATACCTTTCCTCCGTGAATTGTCAACATTACAGCAGAGTGGCGCTTCTCGTTTTACAGATGTTAGTAGAGGTTCTCGGGAGCTGGCCGCTTTTCCAGCCTCGTCGGTCTCGCTATCATAGAGTTTTTTCTTTTCGCCATTTTTGTCTCTTTATTTCCCAGTTGCATGAATTGCTCCCATGTTTTTCGTTCCTCTTCCTGCCGTCATGTTTAGAAGTGCTTTGTGGGCATTCTTATGGGCACATTTCTTGCCTATATTCTGTATTTGCTGGCCCTTTCCGTATGGTCAAACTAACGTGTCCTCAAACGTTTGCATTTCTCGAGGTATACATTTCAGTCCCACGTTTTTCACGTAACCTTCCTGTGGACCTGAAAGTATATTTCACTTTATGTGAAGAATCCTCCGCTTCTCCGACGTTCTTCTCACGAGAATATTTAGAATGTTTGTGAATTACTCAAGGAGAGAGATGTTACACGACATAGGTGAAATAACATTTCGAAATAGGAGAGGCTTTGCAAGTCTTTTAAGTTATGTGCATCATCTGCTGAAGTCTCTTTATTGATTAACAAGAAAAATTACATTTATAATCTAAAACACCTTGCAAAGGATACGAATTATTTAAATATAATTCATATCCGCCTTTCGGCATACCAGAATTTAATCAAACAAAAAACCTTCAGGCATACAAAATATAATTCAGTGATAAAAGATACGTAAAAATGAATTCAGTAATTGCTCATACAGTTTGCATCAAATGAATAAGATAAGCTCGTCTCAGTAGATCAGCGTAGTATAAAAACAAAAGCCCTCTTAATCGGATGAATGAATATTAAGTTAACAACTAAAAAAAAATAAAAAATAAAAAAAACTGAAGAAGTCTTGAATATTCAGCTCGGAACATTGTTAAAAGCATAAACCGTCTTTTCGTGCCTGTATTATATGTTGTGTAATCGGATTTAGATTTTCATTTTATGCAAATTTATGTAATGCGTTTGTGCATTTCCAGAGAAAGTAATTTTATTCGGTAACGTACATTTTTTTTACAGTTATAGTTACGCCTGTTGTCCTGCATTACTTTGAAATCACGAGCGCTGTCATTCCGTTATTTTCATTTATAGTTTGTGTAATTCAAGTGAGTATTAAAAAAATTACTATTTAGACACACATGATATCATATTATTATTGTTATTATTATTATTATTATTATTATTATTATTATTATTATTATTATTATTATTATTATTATTATTATATATACACTTCCATATGAAATAAGCCTAACAATCCATTAGCCAGCTTGACATACATACACACACCTGTATATATATATATATATATATATATATATATATATATATATATATATATATATATATATATATATATATATATATATATATATATATATATATATATATATATATATATATATATATATATATATATATATATATATATATATACGGTTTTTATTATAAGCAAGAGGTCCAGTTATATTGGTATATGTTACCTCTTTGGTATAATATGTTAGGGATCTGGTAACATCTCTAATTTTATTTCCTCGCCGAAAAAAAATAATTTAGACGGCTTTCATATCATAACCACCAGAAATTCGTGGGGCATTCCCGCTTTGTACCCACCTTTGCTAGGTTTCTGAGCAACTAAAGGAAGAGGTCAGTGAGAAGTGGAACCCCAAATAATGATTGTGTAAGAAAAGGGGAATAGATACATCGAGATTGAATTACTATTTTTTTAATGTTAGGTAAACAAAAAGGTCCCCATACGTTTTCGCAGAACCCAAACTCATTTGCTACCACTGGTCAAATATCAGACAATTACCGTCATTGGTTTTCGAGCTTTATGGTTTTAGGTTCACTTCTCATCGTCCTACGGTACGTTTGCTTTCAATATCGCGTCATCTTGGAAACGAATGTGTTAAAAATCTCAGGGAAAGCACGAATGTATAGAGTTTATTGCGTCTTTTTTAATGATTAGCGTTTAAACTGTTATGTCCTTGAAATATGATTTACATGGCTGAATAATACCAATATTCGGGTAATAATTGTATGCCTTTGTTTTTTTTTTTTTGTTAAGATTAAAAACTCTGCAAGAGGAAGGCACTTGGGAGGATGGAGTGGGAAATAGGTCATTCATAAGAGAAAATAAAATTCATTATTTACAAAAATAGCAAAACGGAAGAGCTATTATGTACAATGTAATTTTCAACAATTCTTCTTGCCCTTCACTAATTCGTATAAGAGAGGTTAAGAAACATAGTTCACTTTTATCTCAGAATAATAATTCGTTTTCCATTTCAACAGGGACCAAATCTCTAAAATTTCATTATATCTTAACCCTTTTTCGAGTCTGTCTCATTCAGAACTTTAAACATATACATCCCTGAGAAGCAGGTAAATGATTTCTTCTTCTTCTTCTTCTTCTTCTTCTTCTTCTTCTTCTTCTTCTTCTTCTTTAAATTAAGGGTCATTTAAACCTTGGACGTTTTTTCCCCTCTTCGATTGCTTCCTCTAATGGACGGGAAAAGAGCCCTGGGAAATAGAGAAGTGGGAAGAAGGTCGTTAACCTTCAGGAAACAAAAGATCAAACTTAAAAACACGAGAGAGAGAGAGAGAGAGAGAGAGAGAGAGAGAGAGAGAGAGAGAGAGAGAGAGAAGGAACCATGGTACAAGAGAAAAGAGATTTGTCATTTTAGGAATACGACGATCATGCCCAAGTAACCCTTTTTATATTATTCTAACTCTTGATCGGGTTCTTTGTAAGAAAGTAAATTAACGAAAGATAGATTTAGAATGTGTCGTAAGCTTTCCACTTAAGTTTAGAATCCTTTATTTAGTATGATGGAAACAAGAATAGATCAACAAGGCCTTCTTATATGGAAAATATTCTCTATAATTCTTCTATAAGGTAATGTTGCATGATTTGAAGGTCGTGAATAGTTAATGCCATTACAAAAACATAATTACCTGTTGTGAACATGCATGGTTAACCTAAAAGGAAAAAAGAACACTTATAACACGCCATTGGGAGATTTTGTGCATGACATTAACTTTGGCAAACTTAATAAACTGGTCATAAGTAAATTGTTTTATATATTGATGCCTTATGGTCGTCTTGATTTTGGGTATGTTAGTATGTTAGGAATGACATGAAAATGGTACTATTTTTTTACTAATGTACCGAAGATCAGATCCGTCAGTGCACCTGACGGGGTGCACTGTAGACATTACTAAAGGTTCTTTGCAGCGTCCCTTTGGCCCCTAGCTGCAATCCCTTTCGTTCATTTTACTGAACCGCCATTCATATTCTCTATTCCATTTTGCTATCCATCATCTCCCAACAATTAATTCATGATGCAACTGCTTTAAGGTTTTCCTCCAGTTACACCTTTCAAACCTACCTATACTCTCGATTTCGTTTCCAGCGCTGAATGGCCTCATAGGTCCCAGAACTTGGCCTTTGGTATGCACTCTTTAATCCACTCCATACTTGTCCAACACTTGCGTATTCATATACACCAACAATACACAGAAATTAAGAGTATTTCATTTCCCGGTGACAGTTCAACCACCCGAAACTGCCCTAGGCAGCGAAGTTTGGTCCACTGAAATTCAAAGGCTCACTTTTTGCAAGACCATCCAAAGAGTCCCTTTGCATTCAAATAGGACGATGCTCTTTTGTGCCGCAATGGTTAACCCTCATTTATTATGTATGTTATCATTTGCATTTAGATTTGTTTGGAAGAACTGAATAACGTTACCTTATCGAGGGAATAATGCTGGATCTGCGCTGAACGTTATCAGGACATCCTCAGTGGGTGTTTATACCACTAAACAACAACACATTTCAATATATATATATATATATATATATATATATATATATATATACATATATATATATATATATATATATATATATATATATATATATATATGTATATATATATAACTAATCTAATTGGAGAAGCATTAAATTCCCCCCGTCAATATATATATATATATATATATATATATATATATATATATATATATATATATATATATATATATATATATAATATATAATAAACAATACGGAAGCATAAATCCCCCCTTCATATATATATATATATATATATATATTCTGGATATATATATATATATATATATATATATATATATATATATATAACTAATTCTACGGAAGCATTAAATTCCCCCCTTCAATTCATAAATCATTCGACTCGGTTTCCGGCCTCTGTCTACCTTGTTGCTTTGTCGGGACGATGTTTCTTTCATGGTTTGTTGTTGGGAAGAGCAGAGTGGGTTGTGGTGGACTGAAATAGCGTTTCCTCGTGTTTCATAGGTACACTATATGTGGGAATTTTTGTGGTATTATAAATGCAGAATGAAAACCCATGACGCAACTATAAGGTTTTACTGAAACGTTTTAATATCACTATTATCCAAATGTCAATTGCTTAATTTTCCAGGAGATCTGGAGACGTGTAGCTTCTTCATAAATACCCAGATTAGTCCTTATTGGTTAATTTACCGCGATCATGTTAGGATATCAGAGTAAAATGTTATTTGCTGGTAACTTAAAAGTCAGTTGAGAAGTTAAGTATTGTAAAACGAAAGGCGAATGATTTTGATTTGGAATGAATCATATAATAATATTTCACGTGTGATGATCTCAAATACTGCTGCTGAATGAAATTCACTTATCTTAAATGGAAATAGTTCTGTCGACCACTAGAAGATTTTTAATCAATTAAGTCTGGTAGGTAGAAGTTACTGTCGCAGATGAAATGATTCGCCTTCATAAATGGGATGGACTCCTTTTTTTTCATTCAGTCAGTGGAGAGACTAATACAAGTAATGGAAAACCCCAGGATGAAAACCTATAGACGAGGATAGCCGCATTGAACGAGAAATATTGTTTTTAATCCATTTATGTCTAGTTCTATCATCGTTTTTGTTAGATCACTTCTTTCTTATTCCTTACGATTCCCTTATTGAACGTCGACTTGATGAAACCTCAACTCGTCTAATAAATGCAACTGATTAATGTATATCCAAAATTTCGTTTGGCTTTGCCTTACCCTTATTGTTCGGAAACTATATATATATATATATATATATATATATATATATATATATATATATATATATATATATATATATATATATATATATATTATATATCTATGTGTGTGTGTGTGTGTGTGTGTGTGTGTGCGCGTGCGCGCACCACGTATAAAGCACAAGGAAACGTGAGACTCTCTCAGCTGAAAACATTGCCATTGAAGTAGGTTTTAACCTTTTTCGTTTTTATTTCTCTAAATGAATATATTTCCTTATCACTTGCAGAACAGATAGCGTAATTTGTTATTATGAAATGATTATTCACATGGGGGAATCCAAGTCAATCTTCAAACCGCGATCAGGATTCAGAACAGTTTTTTATATATATAGAAAAAATGTCAAAAGTGAAATCAGCCTGATTCCCTTTTCTAAAAAAAAAAAAAAAAAAAAATTAAAATGAAGAATTTTATTCTTATAAACATAAGTCTCCTTTTATCAACAGCAACTTACGTTTTGGCTTAAGAGGAGGAGCAGGTGGAGTGAAATAAAAACAGAACTAGGTAGAGAAAACATACTGATGATGAAAGGACTCGAGTAGGCAAACTTTCCTCCACATTTTCTCATCTTAAGAGAAACCTACAGCAAAAAAAAAAAAAAAAAAAAAAAAAAAAAAACTAGGAAGAGCCTTTCCATCAGCGTCAATTGATTTGCGAGAGAAAATTCGCCGGTTCATTAAAACGGACGCAGAAAAATGAGATGGAAAGCAGCGGATAGAGTGTGTCATTTACATTTGTAAAGACTGTGGATTGGATTTTCCCCATTATAAAAAAAGAGAGAACTCGGTTATTTAAAAAGTTTTCATTGCCATTTTTATTCGGTGATTTGATCGAGAGAGAGAATTCGTTGGCTGGGAACTTCTGTCATTGAGAATAGGAGCATATTTGTGAATAGGTAATATTGATAATTATATATTCTATTATATTACTAACGTTTCCGGTTTTCATCTGTTCCTGTTTAACAAGCCGACAAGTCTTTTAATCAGAATAATCCATTTTCTGATTGCTTGTTAGTCTAATGCGTTTGAAATCGTAAGAAACTGATTATTCATGTGCATTTAGACCATCTTCGCAATGGACGATATGAGAAAAGGTTACCGTCGTGACTAAAAGCAGATAGCATCCCTTCAAAACACATTACAAAATAATAATAATAATTTTTTTTCGTGTAAAGTTTGAATGATTTCATTGATATCCCTTCTGTTTCGTATGACCTTTGTCGAAGTCATGATCGAGTGACGTTCAGCGAAATTGCCAAGTTAAACTGATGAGGAATAAAGCCAGATTTATATTACAGAAATTGTTATCGTAATAAAATGATAAAATGGGATATTCATGTTTAATAAGATGCAGTAATGAATGAGGTTCATTTTCTGTGAACGTTTCTGTACATGCTTAGAACTCAGAGAGAGAGAGAGAGAACTGTGAAGCGAGAGGAGTAAGAGGAGAGAGAGAGAGACAGAGAGAGAATGGGGGGGGAGAGATAGAGGAGAGTAGCGAGAGAGGATAGAGAGGAATGGGGGGGGGGGGGGAGCAAGCTCACGTTCTCCCTTATTATAGCATTCTAAATTCTTTTTTTTATTTTTTCACTGAGACGATTACTTTCGCTTCTCTAAATGGAAAATGTGCAACAGAATTAAACCTGAATGACAGCGCTCAGAACTCGAAGTTTACAGACGCTGATCCGCGTCACTTCAATAGAAGAAGCTGCGTTGGGCTTCCGTGAATAGAAAGACAAGATTGATTAAGCAGTATCACAGGGACGCCCTTCGTGGCCTCCATTGAAGCCATGCGTTTGTATGGCCTTCCCGCTAAAGGGCCGGCTTTGCCTAATGAATGCAAGTTGGAATGGATATAGCGCCATGCGTGTGTAGGCAACTCTTTTGTGTATGTGCACGATCTCGTCTATATGTAGCATATATTCCTATTTGGAATACGACTGAATAGCATATCCTCATGTCTGAAAAGATTACCGATAATAAAACCCTACGGACATTCCTTGCCGTATTTCATTTACTCTGTGCACACCGAGTAAATGAAATACTGTATGGAAAGTCCGTAGAGGTTTATCACTGGTGCTCTCTTTTTCTCTTACGATAAATATTCGTACTCTTCAGGACTTATTACTGTTCCACTTCCTTTACTACTGACCGGTGCCTTACTGCTAAAAGAGGTTTGTAACCGCACCCATACTATTTTCAGTGGCACATCCATAAGTTTAAAATAAAGTAATCACGTTCATATCCTTAATTTCAACTGCTCGTCCAAAAATGATCTACAGGCTGCTCTATGGGCAAGAAAAAGTTCTGGCATAACGCCAGCTTAATTATAATAATAATAATAATAATAATAATAATAATAATAATAATAATAATAATAATAATAATAATAATAACAACAACAAATCAGTTGTATCCTGAACTGCCCTTTTGCTTACACCTCACTCTCACAATGGTGTCTCACCCACTGCGAAGCTCTCGAACTTACTCCTGCTTCTGTTTTTCGCTATTCGTATAATAACCTTTATCCCTCGAGAGGCAGGAATGCCTCTTCATCTTTTCCCATCCAAACGGTCATCACAGCCTCCAGCGACTCTGTGCTCGCCACTCTCATAGCTAGAGCATCGTTCTCTCGCTCAAGGTCGGTGCCTCTCTCTTGTCTTTTTGGGATACATGTGGAAAAAATATTTGGTTAAGTAAAACTTGTACATGTTATATTCCTAAAATCTACAACATTTTCTGTAAGCGTTCACTTAATTACTCAGTCTTAATACTCTCCGTTTTTCGCCCTTCCAAACGGAATTGGGTCCGATTGGAATGCGTATATATAAACACCAGGTTGGCTTCTTCTAAATATTTTCCCAGCACCAAGGTATATTAATATAATAAGAGCTAGGTCAGAATATAAAATGAGTATTATTTCCTATGAATGAAATTCTTTACACCGATGTTTTCACGCTAGGAGAAAGTAGTAATGTCAGTGTTATCTGTACTTAGTCACGTTACAGTAATCTAAGGAGTCCGTTTAGATCATATCGATAAATTTATCTCTTATTCCTGGTTAAGAACAAAGAACAGTTTGATAAACTCGACCAGTTAACTAAAATAAACAAGAAAAAAAATACGCCGAAGTTTCTTCGTCGAAATCGAGTTTTCTGTACATAGTATAATTCAGTCCTCGAAAAATAAATCTATCTTTCAGTGGTCTCGGTATAAAGCCAATGAAACTTTAACCACGGCCCGGTGGTGGCCTGGCGGATATCGTTCCCAGACGCACGATTATGGCTAAAGTCAATCTTAAAAAATATAAATATTACAAAAGCTAGATGGCTGCAATTTGTTATGTGTGATGATTGAAGATTGGATGAGCAACATACCAATTTGCAGCCCTCTAACCTCAGTAGTTTTAAAGATCTGAGGGCGGACAGAAAAAGGTGCGGACGGACAGACAAAGCCAGGAAAACAGTCTTTTTTCCAGAACTAAAACAGAAATAAAATAAAAAAGGCTTACGTAAAACCGTAACCGTACTTTGAATATGCTTCATTAGAACACAAACCTGGCTTCATTTTTTATCTCTTCATAGACTATGAAAGCTGAACCAGTTGGTAAAAATGGAAACTAATTAATAACCAGCGAGATGTAAAAGTAGCTGTGTAGAAAAATTAATAGGCATGCTATTAGTGACTTGGTAAAAAGTCTGTGAAATTTGGGGAAAACGAACATTGGAAGCGATTCGAAAAAAAACTAGGTAATCAAAGTCTTGGAGAGAGAGAGAGAGAGAGAGAGAGAGAGAGAGAGAGAGAGAGAGAGAGAGAGAGAGAGAGAGAGAGAGAGGTGGCGGTTTGAAAGGGAAGGAAAAACCTTACTAATTGGATGCTATTAACAAAGGCAGAAAAAATTGTCGGAAGAACAATTAAATAAAGATTTGGGACAAAAGTAGGCAAATATAAAGTTAACCGGGTCCTTTTTTAATGTTCTGTGATTTGGGTTCAGTATCTGAATGAATCTACATATAATTTTGAGGGACAATTCTCACATAAATATAAAGCTTCCATTTCTTTTAGTTTAGAAACTTTCCAATATATTTTCATGTAACAAAAACTTCTGTCTAATAAATCATTCGATTTTAGTTCTCCAAGGTTACAAGTGACATAATTCGGGCCGTTTAAATTTTTACTTTATTACTTGAATTCACATCTTCGTGTAAATATTACACGCAGCTGTGTCGCCAAATCATCGCTAACTCAGCAAACGAGCACATTCGCTAACACCAAACTTTTGTATGCGTTCCAGCGTTGAGATGATTTCGTATTCATGGACTATCTCTCTCTCTCTCTCTAGTGAGTTGATGTATCACGTATGAGTAAATTTAGTTTTAAAGTAAACATTTATAAAACCTTATCCAGGTTCAAAAGACGAAACAGAGAGAGAAACTTTATGCACACACATACACACGCACACACACGCACACACACACACACACACACACATATATATATATATATATATGTGTGTGTGTGTGTGTGTGTGTGTGTGTGTGTGTGATTGAGTGTGTGTGTATATATATATATATATATATATATATATATATATATATATATATATATATATATGTTGTGTATGTATGCCTGATTGATACCATTTATTCTAACACAGAGTAAATCTATCCTAGGGTCGTAATTATATCAGCATCCTTAAATGACATGTCTTGCATACCTCAGCAGGTGTGTATGACGGAACAATTTTTGGAAATGTCTCGCGTGACATGCAAGGCGCCGGAAGGAGATAGATGAAGCAATGCTACACCTTCCTTCCCCCCCCCCCCCCCCCACCCCCACACACACACACGGAACCCTCATGTTTCCTTTGCTGTGTTTAGCAGATACGTGCTGATTTTATTATTATGTTATAAACTGTGCTCTTTTGCAGGATTATAATCAATTAACGCAAATTGGTTTCTCAATTCTTGAAGAG
>NC_087204.1:5058795-5098795 GCF_015104395.2 Macrobrachium nipponense
AAAAGCGAGTTAGCCGAGTACTTTCGGTCCTGTTCGGACCCTTTACTGAGGCATACTGATTTTACAAAGAACACTAGAGTCAAAAGAAGGCTTAATATACAAACTGACACTACCATATTAGCCATAAGGGCGATTTTCACTCTACAGAGATTCTCTATGTATTAATACATCTATTAAAGGGATGACATTGTTATTTTCAATTTCAACAGTGAATTTTATGGATGGCACTAAATTATTCAATTTAGACAGTAAATCTTACCTGGTGGTATCGATGTAAATGATTTACTGTCTAAATTGAATAATTTAGTGTTATCCATAAAATTCACTGTTGAAATTGAAAATAACAATGTCATCCCTTTCCTAGATGTATTAATACATAGAGAATCTTCCCAATGCAAATTCAGTATTTATAGAAAACCCACAAATAATTTAACATATGTACATTTTTATTCTGGCCACTATCTTAAAATTAAAATTTCAATTTTTTCTTCTATGTTCCTACGTGCTTTGCGTATCACGAGTCCACAATACCTGGACCAAGGAATAGAATAGATAAAAAAGATAGGAAATGATCTCTGCTACCCACCTCATTTAATTGATTTATGTTATGAAAAGGCTCATAAAAAGTTTTATAATGTTGCTATTAATGAAAAAGAAATGCCTAAAAATGTACTTAGCTTACCTTATTTTCGTGGATTTGAAACCATAAAATCAATATTTAAATCGTTTAATGTTAATGTAGTGTTCTCTTATAACAATACCATTAAAGATATGCTAATTAAGAATAGTCCCGTAACAAATAACATCATCATTTACAAAATTCCTTGTAAGGATTGCCCATCGTTTTACGTTGGTCAGTCTAGTAAAAATTTATGTGTTCGGATTAAGCAACATATGTATTCAGTTAGAACAGCCCAGACTTCAAATGCACTGTTTATCCATCTGAGTGAAAAATCTCATTGTATTAATTGGGGTGATACCTCGGTAATTGCTAGATCTAATGATTATGTTTCAAGAAATTTACTGGAATCGGCAATTATACAAATCACTAATAAAAACAACCTAAATCTTAGTCTGGGAATGTACCACTTGGACCCATATATTTGTAAGATGTTTATGAAGGACCTCAAAATAAATGAACAACTAATAAATTAGTCCCACAAGTATATAGTTATTATTTCTCTCTCTCTCTCTCTCTCTCTCTCTCTCTCTCTCTCTCTCTCTCTCTCTCTCTCTGGTTCGATATTCTCTCTCCCTCTTTCTCTTGCGCGATATATATATATTTATATTTTCTTTCGTCTTTTCATTAATAATAATTTTTGTTGGGAAAATTTGTGTAAAAAATTCATGATATTAAATTGTATATGCTCCCGTGTTGTTTTCAAAATGTACTGTTTTTCTGGAAGAATCACTTGTTTACTACGGGTATCCTTCAAGGTGTGGCTAGCCTACGGCGACTCCTCCTCTCTGTAGAGTGAAAATCGCCCTTATGGCTAATATGGTAGTGTCAGTTTGTATATTAAGCCTTCTTTTGACTCTAGTGTTCTTTGTAAAATCAGTATGCCTCAGTAAAGGGTCCGAATAGGACCGAAAGTACTCGGCTATCTCGTTTTTTCATTTTTTTCCTTTGTGCCAAAAAAAACCTTTATATATATATATATATATATATATATATATATATATATATATATATAGAGAGAGAGAGAGAGAGAGAGAGAGAGAGAGAGAGAGAGAGAGAGAGAGAGAGAGAGAGAGAGAGAGAGAGAGATTCCAATTCCACGCGAATTACAAGAAAAAAACGTGCATGTGAAACAAATCTAAGTGTCTGACAGCGTGTATACCTCTTCATTATCTTTCTTGCGTTTGATAATATCTACTGACACTACAGTGATAAGAGCGAAAGTCAAAGTAACCCAATATAAACTCAGCATTTTGGCGCCAAGAATTTCATGAATGATGATTTCGCGCGCTTTCACGAAACGAAGGAAGACTTTCCTCCCATTTTACCCCTCATTACGCGAAAGAGCTTAACATTCCGGTGGCTTTACGAGATGCAGACTCCGTCGAGGCTAATGAATGAGGAGGAGGAGGAGGAGGAGGAGGTGACTTGATTCAATTAATCACTCGATCGGAAAGGCGGAGGTGCTGGAGGTTATTCGCTCAATCAATTGATCACCTGGGGAAAATACATAGGTTGTTAGTGTCGTTGTAGCATACGTGATCACTCAAAAAAAAGGTGGGATGGGCGGCCGGAGGTTGGGGAAGAGATATTAAATGTTTTAAGCTTTGTAAAATGTGCTGGTATCATTGCAACTTGCCGTGGAAAGATTTACCACTGATTACCACTTCGATGCAAGGCAAATGAACTTTCAAAGTTTATCATTAATGTTTTGACTGGTTAATAATATAAATATTGTCTTACAATGGTATTTTATAAGGAAGTTGGCTTACCGATTACTAAGTGCTAATTAACGTTCGTTTTTGTGAGTTTGTTAAATTGTTTTTATATAATTTTAGATTTTCCCATAATACGAGAATGAAATTTGTATTTCGACAAGTTGCAACGTTTGCCTTTTTAAACCTGAAATGCGAACATCACAAGCCAAAACCAAATCGGATGTTAGTTGGAGCGTGAAATAAGAACCGAAAAAAGGACAAAAATACATAACAAAGTGTACTACTCCAAAATGGTGACTCTCAGACCACTACAGACGAGAGAAGATAAAATGCACCGCTTGACACCGACCATCATGAGAGGTGGAACATACATCCTGCCTAAGTGAACTCCCTCAAGAGAGACTGAGAATTTCCAGCCCTGTGATTGACTTATCAAAAGCCAATCAGGAGCGTTGTAAGGGACTGGCTTAAACATCAGATTCACGGGTGATATGAATCTACTATAGACGCCAGATGAACTGATATCCAGACTGAAAGTCTAATCCTTGGCATCTATGGAGGAGCGCGAGTCGTTTGCATAAGAGGATCCCCTGAGGGTGAAGAGAACTGACGGGAACTCGATTATGTCTGAGACTCTGATCATTCGAGTTATATATTCAGCAGCTCGTGATAAAAAGGTAGAAAGCTACGAGTGAGAGACAGAGGTGATGAAAGAATGAGTAAAGAGAGGATCTAGTTATTTATTTATTATTTATTTTTTTTTTTGAAGCAAGGTTAAGGTGAAACACAATTGTTAAGTGTTATGAAGCCTTATGTGGAAATCGCAAATCTATTGATAACAATTACGACTTCAATGCGATGTCGGATGCAACTATTCAGATTATAATTGATGTCATCATCTTGAACGTAACCCCTCATCCTCCCGTCTTGAATGGCGACTACAGCTAAGACGTTTAAAAATGCAATATCCGTTTATTCACTTACCCAAGAATCCACCTGACACAGAGAGGAGCTGGTTCCGAAACAAAGCCTTGAGATAAGTTTCCTGCTAATGATCTTCGTTTATAGACGCGACCCACGTAACGAACTCTTATTTTAGCTCAAAGGGAACGAACCTTTATTCCCGTCATAATGGAAGACGTTAGGCAAATTCTAATAATTAGCCAAATCAAGTCGCTGATTATCTACCTAACAAAGATGGGCTTTATACCGTTTGTTCTGTTCTGAACATTTGTGTATGTAATTCAAGGTCCTACGTAAGACCGTTGATTGAAAGGCAGGAGGAATTGTTCGCGAGAAAAAGAAAAATCAAGAAAAATGAAAATAAAGCATAAACAAAAAAATAATAATGATGATAGAATATGAAATTTGTTTCTGTTTACCATTTGTTATATACACATTTTCACACACAAAGTATTTATACAGTGCTGTTTTTTTTTGTTTTTTTTGTTTTTGTTTAGCTTACAATAGTCCCTGCTATGACGTTCTGAGAAGCAGATAATAGAACACAAATATTGCTGGTGGGCCATTTGCTACTATAATAAACTGGAAAGTCATTGTCCATCGATTTCTGTTAATAATAATAATAATAATAATAATAATAATAATAATAATAATAATAATAATAATAATAATAATAATAAAATAATAATAATAAGAGTAAATAAATAAATAAATTTGCATATATATTCTTAAAACTATCATTAAAAAAATTTTGGAACACTACCTCCTAAAATCATCCTTTGCCGATACCGTATTTCTATTTTTGACTTGGTCCTCTTGTTCAATATATTTTCAACCTCTAGCCTAAAGCCAAAGACAATAAAACCAAGGGGGCAAATCGCCCTCCTTCCCAAAATAACTTAATCTTCATTTTTCCTTCAGGGCACTAAGCCATGCTATTATTTGTGGTAGTCTGTAAACTTTTTTTTTTTCTCTATTGACTTTATAACGCTGAAGCAACGTTCACGCAGAATTTGAGTTTAAATATAGAATTCTGTAATCTATTAATTATTCTCTGCAGTTCCTTGATAAATTTCTTAAGTTTAATCCGTTTAATATGTAATCTTTTTTTTTATAACGCTAAAGCAACGTTTACGAAAAATTTTAGTTTAAATGTAGAATTCTAGATTCTATAAATTCTTTGTAGGCCCTTAATAAATTTCTTAAGTTTAATCTGTTTAATATGAGAAAAAAAAATTTTTTTTTTTTTTTGGGGGGGAGGACCTCGGGTTTAGATGTGCACATATATTTTTTTTTTTTTAATTCGGTATTTATTTTTTCCAAAACAAACCTTAGTTTACCCCATAATGCCCCATGAGAACGATGTAAGATTGTAGAACAACGAAAATCTCAATCTGATTCAGAAAAATATCAAGCCATATTTCTTCCCAAACGGTTTCTGCATATTTTCGGTCTCCCCCAATATATATGTAAAATAAAAAATAAAACACACACATTCCCATTTATACAACTTCAGATCGGCTTTCGGGTTATTGCTTTTCTTTTTATTTGTGGCGAGGTTAGTAATTTACGATGTTTGCCTTTTATATATATATATATATATATATATATATATATATATATATATATATATATATATATATATATATATATATATATATATATATCTCGATGCAGGACGCGAATTTGAACCAATATTCCACACACCTTTCTCTCTCTCTTTCTCTCTCTCTCTCTCACACACACACACGCGCGCGCGTGCGCGCGCACCCTTTCCTGTTCTCCTCATATTTTTCTCAGCTACTGATACTTCTACTGTTAATATAAGTTATAAAGGATTTTTTTAATAAGAAGACGATCTGCAATGCCAGACATGTAAAGATTTGATTATTTGTTCATTTGTCCTGATGATGGAGTCTTGTATGGCGATGAAGTAACTAAAATTATCATTTCAATTCCACGATTATAGGTTCTGCAATGTGTCAGAAGAATAATCCCCTCTCTCTCTCTCTCTCTCTCTCTCTCTCTCTCTCTCTCTCTCTCTCTCTCTGTGTGTTCGCATGTGGGTTGGTGGGTGGGGGTACGTTTGAGAGTTGGTTCCAGAAAACATTTGGCTGAGCTGAGCTCGTGACACCTAAATCTCTCTCCTCAGACCTCATTCTGCCTACTATAAGGAGCTTGTTTATTGTTGGCTAATGGTTCTTTTAGAAGAACCCCCAGCCTAATTCCCTCAGCTATATAGCAACCCCCTCCCCCCTCATATTAAGGTGGCTTTCCTATTAGAAATTACATAAAATATGAACAATTCTGTGCCCCTCTCTCTCTCTCTCTCTCTCTCTCTCTCTCTCTCTCTCTCTCTCTCTCTCTCTCTCAAGTTCCCTGGACGAATTTGTCAGACAAAGATCTTAACTTTTTCAAATATCATATTTCCAAAGAGACTGGATTCAATTCTGTTCATTTGATTCGGTTACTCTCTCCCAAGAACGGTCAATGGTTTGTGTATAAAGGTTTAAAGTCACTGAATAGTTTTCATCTCTTCGGTAATAAATGACATGACCAGTGAATTATTAGAAGAGTCGAGAGACGAACTGGAGCAGAAAATTAAGTTGCTCTCTTAATTTCTTGTTTATTAGAAAATATCTTAAAACTTCACCGATGGAAGAGTATTATTCTTTACCAAATATTGCTCTTCTTTGATCAAGTCTGGAACCAATTTTGATTAGTTTTGGAGTCTGGGTCAAGGAGCGTGAATCGAGAATTTAGGGTACTGTTGTGTGTAGTTCATCATTGTTGTATTTATTTATATATATATATATATATATATATAAATATATACTATATATATATACTATATATATATATATATCGTATAGAATATATATATATCTGTATATATAAATATATATATATATATATATAGATATATATATATATATATATGTATATATATATATACTATATATAATATAGATATATATCTATATATATATAATATAAATATATATATATATATATATATAATATATCGGTAATATGATATATATATATGTATGTAATATAATATATATATAGATATATATATATATATATCTTTATTTATATATAATTATATATATATATATATATATATATATATATATATATACGTATATATATATTATATATATATATATATATATATATTATATATATATATATATATATATACATGCATAGTTCACTACAGTAGGTCGTAGCAAGGTTAGAGAATGACGTGGGTTAGTAACAGAACCTCAACAAGAAGGCAAGTGAGAAGAAGGAGCAGGAGAGAAATAAAGGTGAAAGTCGAGAATACAAAGCCAGTACACGCACCAGTTCGCGCGATTTATCGATTGAAGAGTATAACAAAGGGCTGAACAATAACCTCGTTTCACTTTTACGATACGACGCTATTGTTCCGTGTTTCTTGACGCCTTGTCAGATGAGAGGGTGATCAGTATCAATTTCATTACGCGCGGATAATGGGATTACGCAACTAAGCCGGTAATTAATCAATCGGGTCATTCAAATGACTGTTGAACATGGAAGAGGTGAGAGGACTAAGTAGAATCATTGCTTGTTGGGGGTCAAAGGTCACGGCTAATATACAGAGAATAAAGAATGTCGGAGAGATAATTACTTGCAGTCAGGAATTATTCTATGACTGATTTCCATACTTATTGCGAATACTATAGTAGATTCACATCAACCGTGCATCTGATATCTAGGCCAGTCCCTTACGACGCTCCTGATTGGCTGTTGATAAGCCAGTCACAGGGCTGGAAACTCCCAGTCTCCCGAGAGAGTCCACATAGGGTGGATGTTATCCACCTATCCTGAAGGATACATTTTTCAAAAGTATCCCTCAGGAGAGGTGGCACATACATCCTGCCTGTGTGAACTCTCGAGAGAGACTGAGAATTTTTTTATTTCAGTTTTTCCTAGCTTTGTCAACAAACGAGCAGACTAACTATTGCAAGGCCCATGACACCCTCCTTTTTTAATATAACTAATGATCTAGACTTCTGATTAATGAGAAACCGAAACCACCAGAGTTTGAGACACCGACCTAATTAAGAAAAATGGATTTAAGCATCTACTCCACTTTATTTTCCTACTTTATATATAGAAATGTCATCTCAATTTTGTGGGTATGGTGAGAACGGAAATTAAGACCTGGCAACTAGGCGCAGAATGACGTGTGTCGACAATGACGTGGGGCCCCGTGACGTTTACACCTGCCACCCCCCCCCCCCCCCCCCCCCCCCTTCTGAATGTTATCAAATAATATATAAGTTGCAGTAAATTATACTGCTCTTTGATGGAATCTAAAGATACTGATTAGTTATCATGTATGAATAAACTCATTTTTAGCCTCACTTGTGTTTATTATTTAATTAATAGGTAATTCTTACGAAAAAAAGACAAAAAATAAAAGTCTCGGATGGCAGTCAGAGAGGTGATTGTACTAGGGAAGGTACACGTTTGCTAGATACAGGCAATGACAAGGGCTCCTACTGACACCTTACTTACTTCCTACTATTGACATTTTAAATCATGTCTAGAATGCTTCACCATTGTCCACAAGGTTGTTGTAATGATTTTGTGTTGCGACTCTTAACATACTACAAGAGGGAACAAGACAACAATAAACTGAAGAGTGGATTGAATAGGTTGGTATCATGTTGCCATGTTTAATGGTGTACCATCACGGACATGTATAGTTGAATATTATGCATTGTCAGATTCTCTCTCTCTCTCTCTCTCTCTCTCTCTCTCTCTCTCTCTCTCTCTCTCTTATATATATATATATATATATATATATATATATATATATATAATATATATATATATATATATATATATATATATATATATATATATATATTCTACTTCAGTCTTGTAACTTTATTCATTAAAATGTTAGCTGCTATACTACTATCTATGTACAATACACTTATTGTTAATAAAGTATACTATCCTTTCAACTCCATCCAATCCTCAGCCATATTAAATATTTATCACACATGGCACGATTAAGCTCTATCTATAATTACTTTCGTGACGTTATTGAAATTAGGGAATAATAAAATGATATGACCATTTAAACTTTGCCAGACCTAACATTTTTTCATTGACTGCATACCTGTACTGAAAATAAAAAACACCTTGTCTCTATCAAAGGTATTTATATAATTTCTTGTACTGATATAATGATAACCATACAGAAAGGGGGGTGTTGGCGTGGCAGGTGTAAACGTCACGGGGCCCCACGTCATGGTCGACACACGTCATTCTGCGCCTAGTTGCCAGGTCTTAATTTCAGTTCTCACCATACCCACAAAATTGAGATGACATTTCTCGATATAAAGTAAGACAATAATGAGGAGTAGATGCTTGAATCCATTTTTCTTAATTAGGTCGGTGTCTCAAACTCTGGTGGTTTCGGTTTCACATTAATCAGAAGTCTAGTTCATTAGTTATATTAAAAAGGGAGGGTGTCATGGGCCTTGCAATAGTTAGTAGGTCTGAATGGACGCTATTCATTCTTCAGGCTATTCGAGAGCATCGGAATTTGAACCAGACTATCATAAGCTTTCAAATGGCGATGCAGCCCAGCACTTCAAGGCAAAAGAAAGCTATTCCTGCTAACTGAAATGCTGACACTTACTATTCCCCATCAGAGAGAAAGCAAGACGAAACGAAGCAATTGGAAACGAAATGGTTGAAGAATAAAAATTTCCAGGTGCCGCTGGAACTAACACAGGTAGCTTTTACGGCATCGGCCAGGCAATCGACTTAATGGTAAGACCACATAAACCCGGGATATCATCAAGGAAATAGCTGGACACTTCCTTCAGCACGTAGGATTCTTACGAGCTAGGATGCTTCCCTTCTCAAGGATGCTTCCTTTGAAGAAAATTAGGCAAGAGGGAAAATAATGATTGACTTTCCTTTGTAAATGTAAGCGAGAGAGAAAATACCGACTTTCCTTTGTAAATATTTAAGCAAGAGAGAAAATACTGATTTTCCTTAGTAAATGTTTAAGCAAGAGAGAGAATACTAAATAATTTTCCTTTGTAAATAAGCAAAAGAGAAAATACTGACTTTCCTTTGTAAATATTTAAGCAAGAGACAAAATAAAGACTAATTTTGATTTGTAAATGTTTAAGCAAAAGAGAAAATACCGACTTTCCTTTGTAAATATTTAAGCAAGAGACAAGATAATGATTGATTTTACTTTGTAGATATTTAAGCAAGAGAGAAATACCGACTAACTTTCCTCTGTAAATATTATCCGAGAGAGAAAATACCGACATTCCTTTGAAAATATTTAAGCAAGAGAGAAAATACCGACCAACTTTACTTTGTAAATACATAGAAACGCAATAATTCAAAGTTCTCTATATCTTCTATCTTATTCGCATTTGATGCGATAGTGGCATTAGTGATAACTCAATGACATTCGTATTAACCTTTATTAGAATATTAAAAGGAATTCTAAAAAATAAATGTCCAGGGAGATTATTATTTCCTCGTGTTTTGAAAGCGCAATTAGGCCTGGTGACGGATGGCTAATCAGCTGTACATTCCCTTTAAATGTTTATTCCAAGGATGAGTGAACTTAATAATTAAGGAAATTTGTACATTAATGTTTGTGAATATAAAATAAAAATCATGCATATATATATATATATATATATATATATATATATATATATATATAAAGAGAGAGAGAGAGAGAGAGAGAGAGAGAGAGAGAGAGAGAGAGAGAGAATTTTTATGTTGTTCCCTACCTCACCCTTACGGTATAGAGAGTTTCCTCATTTACGCAAATAAAAAGGGAACCCAACATCTGGCAAGTTTTCGGCTCTACTGCATTTTCTTTCTCTCTCTTTATTGTTTAAGACTTCAACTATTCCTCCATCCAGAAACTTCAAGCATCAGTGACCCCAGAACGGCTGCCACTGTACAGCAAACACGTTCTAAAAGCGTTATTGTTTATTCTTTTGTTTGTTTGTTTACCGACGTTCTATTCATCACATTGGTGCTCGGAAATCCTTACTCGGGCAGAGAAGCAGGAGCCTGCATACGAAAACATGTAAGTAACAAAGTTTCCCACTTGATAAGAAGGTTTTAGGAATAAAGTATTGCCGCTCTCAAGGGATGTCAGTTTCGTACATCAGTCAAAATACCGTTCAAATGGTAAGCTAATTGTAGTGAGTTCACTTGCATTCAGTTTTAATGTTTCAGGTCCTTCCTACTTTGCTACAATTATACTACAATTTTACTAAAACGGGAAAAAAAAATTGGTATTGTATTTAAATCCCGCCTTATTTACAAAGCTGGCTTTTATTAATTAAACTTGTCCCGACCAAAGCAAGCGAGGAGTGAAAGTTAATATAAATAAGTTCATAAAGAAGGTACCCGCTAAGGATTAACATCAAGCATAATACAGGGTGTCCATAAAGTCTCAGTACCATTACAAGTATTTATTGATCAGAATGGTACTGGGACTTTATGGACTCCCTGTATACTTCAGTCGTGAATGTTGTAAACTCGGAATCTACATAGATGACATGGTAAGTCCAATTCAAGAGGTTTAAGTTTGAGAATGCGCATACTACTTTGGATAACGACAAACTCTCTCTCTCTCTCTCTCTCTCTCTCTCTCTCTCTCTCTCTCTCTCTCTCTCTCCGCTAATGCCAATCTCCAAGAAGTAATAGTTTCACCGTTCTTATAGTTTTTTGCATACATCTAGCGACTAGAACTTAGTGATAGTTTACAAACATATAACCACGCAAGCACACATACGTACACACACACTCATATATATATATATATATATATATATATATATATATATATATATATATATATATATATATATATATATATATATATATATATATATATATATATATATATATGTATCACGGAGTCGATTCCAGGACGTTGCTTTCCAATTTTCAATTCTTTCACGCAGCAGCTATCTAGATCTATATACTCTAGATGATTCAGGTTTTTGGAGCTTCAAAAAAATGTACATTGCCAGATATTAGGTAGTCGACGGTTTCCAGCGGTATAACAAAGGGCGTCCGACTATCGACAGGGAATTCGAAGCTGAGTCCTAACACGCCCGTTGGTACATTGTCCTGCAGAGGGGGGGGAGGAGGTGGGGGTGGCGGTTGGTTGGGGCCACGTAAGGGTAGCTGTTCATGGGCACAATAGATACAAACGCACACACACACTCACTCGCACACATTACACCCTTTATTATATGCTTTATTTCTTTACTGATTTCAAAGAAAATGAAATCAGTAAGGAAATATGTTGAACGCAGATATATGCGAAGCGTTAATTACAGAGCAGCCTGAGTGTATGCATTTGAGAATGCATGAATACAAAGCTCATGAATACAGAAACTGTATGATAGATGTATGATAATTATCATGTATTGTAACGAAAGCAAATGAGACGCCAGACGTTGTTATTAAAACTACTGGAAAATATTTGATGGCACAAACGACCCTTAATGGGCCAGAACCTAAATTGCATGACCTCATTAACTCCTCTCGTTGGCGATTAACGGGGAAATGACGAAAACAAAATTATTTGCCTCGTATTGTAATGACGCAATTAATGAGAAATGATTTGAGATGATAACAACAACATCCGGAGTTGATTTAGACTTTGCTATGTCACCCCGTGGTGTTCTTGTTACTATCATTATTATTTAATATTATATTAAACCAGACGATTGCAACGCTACCATATATATATATATATATTATATATATATATATATATATATATATATATATAGATAGATAGATAGATAGATAGATAGATAGATAGATGATAGATAGATAGATAGATAGATAGATAGATAGATAGATAGATAGATAGAGAGAGAGAGAGAGAGAGAGAGAGAGAGAGAGAGAGAGAGATGTAACAGAAAAGTTCTGTTTATCAACGGCTACAATAATTATTTTGCAACGTGATAATACCACGAACCGTTCAAAAATTTTCAGTTTTAGTTCTTGAGAAGTTAATGTCCTCGTATTATCACAATTCATATTCGTCACATTACTGACATATGCACTCTCTCTCTCTCTCTCTGCTTCTGTTAACTAATTAATTCTTATAATTGTTTCCTCATTGTGGGAACTTCTTTACATACAAGGTATGTGCCACGTGGAATAAACTGCCACCAGAAGTTGTAAACAGCAACAGTGTGGAAGAGTTTAAAAGAAAGCTAGACAAAATCATTAGGACACTGTGAATGCACAGTAAAACCTGCTCCTACAGGTAAGTGAGCACACGATGTCTCCTCGGAAGTCTTTGAGACATCCTAATCCTTGTAACTCCTTGCAACTGACTCATATTTTTTTTTTTTTTTACTTTCTACACAGCATTACGATTGTGAAATACGACCCACGAGACGAAATAAGAGTAGCGAACTCCATAAACGAAACGGCCTACCTCCAAAGCTCATTGAATTCCTCGTCCATCAAAAAATCTCCGTTTTCGTAGTAGGTGGCATTTAATATATTGTTAAATATCTCTAAATTATCGGTCGATAAAAAATATTAGGTACTAACAAGGTTCTATAGACGAAGTTGTCTGCGATATCCATATTAGAGCGATTCGGTTATCACTTTTGTACTCAAGAAATTGCAACAATGAGGAAAATCTTGTTCCTCCACAGACCTAAAAATGACTGACTTTAGGACAAATTCCTTTGTTTCTAACATCAAACTGCACGATGTAACCCGCATTGTCTGCCAGTTTGTCCTTTCGTTCAACCCTCAACATCCTTGGACTATGTAAACGTATGAAAGGCGAAACTTATTTGGTGGAACATTGGATTTAGTTAGGTGTGATTTTTTTTTTTTTTTTTTTAATAAATAACGAATTTATTACTTGAAGGTTTTCCATCTAGGGTTAACAAGAGAAAAAGGTCGTGGTTAACGTTTCATGGGCCACGGCTCCTACAAAACTGTACCGAGAGCACTGAAAGATACCAAATGCCCACTGGAACAAATATTCAAAAATAACTTAATGGTAGGTCAGGAATCAAGACGTATTTCCGTTCTACTTGATTATTTTTATTAGTTTTGAAAATATTTTATATTTTATTTTGCAAAATGGTTTTTTTGCGTCTATATTAGCTCGTTTTTATTAGTTTTGAAAATATTTTAGATTTTTTAAGTTCAAAATAGTTTTCGTCCGTCAATATTAGTTACTTTTTATTAGTTTTGAAAATATTTTATATTTTTTCACGCAAATTTTTTTTTTATTTTCGTCTATAATAGTTCGTTTTTATTAGTTTTGAAAATATTACACTTTTTTTGGCAAAATTATTATTTTATTTCTGCCTATTGTAGTTCGTTTTTAGATTTTTTTGGGGGGTGGGGAAAATTTATCGTTTTATATTTCCGTCTGTATTAGTTCTTTGATCCACATGGCGTCGGTTCACTTTGTAAAACATCCGATTCCATTCTGTGATTTTAAACCTTTGATTTATGAGTTGGAAATCGTGATCCTTTATTTTTTGCTGCTATTGATTCAAACTTGGGCCAAATATTTACATTTCGCTGCAGTAAATCAATGTTGTCGTTGGGAGGACAAACAAACCCTGGAATATTCGCTGGCAATTCATTAAAATCTCTCTCTCTCTCTCTCTCTCTCTCTCTCTCTCTCTCTCTCTCTCTCTCTCTCTCTCTCTCTCTCTTTCTAAGAGGTGTTAATGTAAACTCCACAATGTAATAAGTGATAGTATAATTTGACTTACATATGCATAAGTAATAAATATATAGTATATTTAGGCTCAAATATTAATCGAACACTTTGAAAGAAATTCTTGTTGCTGCTGTTAACGGCTTTGTCTGTCCGTCCGCAATCTTTTGGCCGCCTTGGATTTTAAAAACTACTGAGGCTAGAGGGCTGCAAATTGGTTGTTGATCATCAACCTACCAATCAAATCATCAAATATACCAAATTGCAGACCTCTAGCTCAATAGTTCTTATTTTATTTAAGATTAAACTTAGTTTTATTTAAGATTAAAGTAGGCAATGATCGCACTCAGGCAACTCAATAGGACAGGCCACCACAAGGTCGTGGTTAACGTTTCATGGGCCACGGCTCCTACAAAACTGTACCGAGAGCACTGAAAGATATACAGATTATACGAAATTTTAGGATATGATATTTATGATTTATTTATTAGAATGGAACTGTAAAAAATAAATGTGCGTGTTAAACTGTACAGAACAATTATTTCTAATAAAACAGCGTATTTATATGAATTTTCGTTGGCGAAAAAACGCGTTATTTGACCGTAGATTTTTGCCAGCCCACCGAGTAAGCTGGAGGTCGGATCACGCCTTATTTTGAAAAAAGTCCTCTTCATCAACTTTCCCAAAGCAAACTTCTGTTTGATTTCATTTTAGCAAAGTTTGTATTTACTAATGTGACTTGTGAACACTTTGCCATTAGCATAGCTGTCATTCCGTCTGTCTTGCTCTCTCAGGACACCATTTGAGTTAGGTTAATTAAATATGAAATTTATTCACTCGGTTCAACTAACGGAAACACTTAAAATATTCACATTTACTCAGAACCTATTTTCTCCAAACGTTAGGTGTGATATGGAGGATGGAAAATTTTCTGCGTGTCATGAAACGCAAACATATTCCGAATTTATGCCGCCGTGGTCATTTTCTCTCGATCCGAAACGCAGGGAACTATTTTAGGTTACATTCCAAGTGGGAAGGTGCAGTTCCTACGCACCGGGCTCATGGCTGAAAACAGCATCGGTTTTGCAATCAGCGGCTGCGGTTTCCATTCTCTCACGACCAACTGATTTTCTTCGAATCATAAAATGACCTGGGATATCTGCCAAATGAGTTTCAGAATACAAAATAATTGTTTGTTCTTTCGTGCACGAGAGAGAGAGAGAGAGAGAGAGAGAGAGAGAGAGAGAGAGAGAGAGAGAGAGAGAGAGAGAGATTGTAATGCGCCTTTTATTCACTGATTTTCCTCAGTATTTTTGTCTGGTGATTCCATGTTCTGCAAGTTGGCCCCGGGTGTTTCTAAATCATTTATTCATCGCTCAAGAATTCGTGATCAATCTGAATCAGAAGGATGATTTCACATGTTAGTGGGCTCCAGCTGATGTCTATTTCACCATCATAAAACAGACTGACCGAGCTATGTCTGAGGACTGAGAAATCCTGGATCAAGATCAAACGTTGACGCTAGACTGCATAATAGGCCTTTTTAGCATTGTTAAACTGAATATAGAATTTAGGCCAAAGGCCAAGCACTGGAACATATGAGGTCACTCAGCTCTGATATGGAAACTGATAATAAAAAGTTTGAGATTCAGGGCAAATAAAAGATGAACTAACTTCTCACAGCAGAAATGTAACACGTTTCTGTTACACTGCTACTGTCAATTTATATGGAAAAGGGGTCATTCTCCATATA
This sequence comes from Macrobrachium nipponense, assembly GCF_015104395.2. Taxonomy (NCBI): domain Eukaryota; kingdom Metazoa; phylum Arthropoda; class Malacostraca; order Decapoda; family Palaemonidae; genus Macrobrachium; species Macrobrachium nipponense. The sequence continues at coordinate 5,074,671 of NC_087204.1, forward strand.
AATAAATTTTTCTTCGGATATATTTTTCCAAAGATAAAAGAATAAAAGCCATTTTTAATTTATTTTCAATTTGCTTCGACAACAGTAATTAAGGAGGAAGCATATCTAAGAAAATTATATAACTTAAGAAGAAAGCATACCAAAGAAATTTTCCTGATTAAGAAGTATGTATATGTGAGAAACTGTTCTTAATAAGAAGGAAGTATATCTTAAAATGCTCTTAATTAAGAAAGAGTATATCCACGAAAATTTACTTAATTAAGAAGGAAGTATATCTAAGAAAATATTCTTAATTAAGAGGGCAGTTTATCTAAAAAAATTATCTTAATCAAGAAGGAAGTATATCTACGAAAATGTTCTTAATTAAGCAGGAAGTATATCTACGAAAATGTTCTTAATTAAGAAGGAAGTATACCTAAGAAAATGTTCTTAATTCAGAAGGAAGTATATCTAAGAAAATGTCCTTAATTGAGAGGGAAGTATATCTAAGCAAATATTCTTAATATAGAAGGAAGTATATCTAAAAAAATGTTCTTAACTTAAGAAGGAAATATATATATATATATATATATATATATATATATATATATATATATATATATATATATATATATATATACATAAATGTTTAATTAATCACCAGCCTAGCGCTATACCGTTTCGGAAATATCAAGAACTATTATAGATATGAAATCAAACAAGCACTACAGGCAGAGTTCCTCCTTCGGAATCTTGATAAACTCTTAAAAGAAAGCTTAAGGATTACATTTTTTTAACAAAAATAACAACACCAAAATCACGCTGAATTACTTCCACGAAATAAATAAAATAATTCGCACTATGATGCATGAGAAGTGAGACGTAATATTTCACTGATGATAACGACAATCTCACGCATGATTCAGTATCAAATTTCCAATGCGTCTCATTCAGTCGGCATGATTTCCAGCCCAGGCCTGGAAACTGGAATCTTACTCTTGGTAACTCTTCTTCTTCTTCTTCTTCTTCTTCTTCTTCTTCTTCTTCTTCTTCTTCTTCTTCTTCTTCCGAATTCTCCAATACGTATGAGTTTCCAATTTTCAGGAAGGAAATGGAATTACATCCTTGGGTCAGAAAGTAATTGTCGGCCGAAAGCGCCGCAGTCTGTGGTAATAACGATCAAGAAGGAAGGATTTTGCTCAGGTTACGAGGTTTTCGGATTTTGCAAGTTAAGATTTTTCCCTTAAAAAAGAGAGAGAGAGAAATTCGCTGTGATGTGAGTTTCATTGTGGATGCATGACTTAAATACACCTCTCTCTCTCTCTCTCTCTCTCTCTCTTTCACCGTGACATATTTTGTTTCTTCAAAGTACCCTTTCCCCCCCTACGTTACTGACTGGTTTAAATCAAAGCTCGTCTTTGTGCTTTGTATTTTCAGAGCATCCGAATTATTATACTGATGAATATCAACTCTTAAGAACATAATTCAGTAACGGCCTATCCCAATTTCATTTTACGAACTGAGCATGGATATCCTAAATAATAAAATTTATTATTGAATAAAATTAGCAATAAAGAGAAAGAAATGCTATGGAGACTTGAGGAATTAATAGTAGCAATAGTTTTAGTATTGATAATAGCAGTGGAGATAAGGCGTGATCCGACCTCCAGCTTACTCGTGACGCAAACTTAAATCTACTGTCAAATATCTCGTTGTTTCACCAACAAAAAGTAGAATAAATACGCTATATTTTGTTAGAGATAATTGTCCTGTACTGTTTAGCATGCACATTACTTATTTTTGACATGTTCACTGTAATAAATAAATCTTAAATATCTTATCCTAAAATCCCGGTATCTTTAACTCAACGTGAAACACCTTTTTCAGACCTTTATAGGCTTTTCTATAGGGCTGTCCTAACCCCCATCACAACAAGAACAACAACAGCAAGAAAAACAACAACAAAGTAGTATGTAGGCTCACTCCCGGAGTAAGAGAAAATCTATATTATTAGTATTAAAAGTATGTACGTAATATACACTGTTGAAGGAGTCAGTTAAAAAGAAGTTATTAGTCCTTTTGTTATCAAACGACCCTTTTGCCCCACGAACGAAACTCTCCCTATAGAGAAATTATAGCTGAATTCAGAGGCACGAAAGAGTAACATCATCAAATGGCACCACACACCATTTAACGGGGATAGAGCCTATTACAAGTCGTGATTTAACCATTTCCTGTAATTAAGCGTCAACCAGTTTTATGTTTTACGATCTCAACGCCCGTGTGCATTTTAGAATTAGTTCGGTGTTAAACTAAAGAATATTCAGTTTTAGAATTAGATCAGGGTTAAACTAAAGGATATTCTGTTCTAGAATTAGTTCAGGGTTAACTAAAGGATATTCAGTTTTAGAATTAGTTCAGGGTTAAACTAAAGGATATTCAGAGAGAGAGCGAGAGACGAGAGAGAGAGAGAGAGAGAGACTAAAACAATCAATGTTCTGTCAGTTTTTCCCCTCCATAAATTAAGTATCTTAAGAAAATCGCATTTTTTATGACGTAAATAAAATTCTAGTGAGCCAACAAACACACATCTTTAAAAAATAATATGTTGCCTTTGATATCAGTGTTCAGAAGGATGTTTATTTAGTGACGTCTTCTGCAGTTGTTAATGTTTATTAAGTTTTGCTGAAAGTTATATAAACTTTGTTCTTCCTTTGGTAATAATGCAATGAATATCAGTTGACATTCCCGAATATAAATTGCTATTGCAAAAAAAATAAATAAAATAATAATAATAATAATAATAATAATAATAATAATAATAATAATAATAATAATAATAATAATAATAATAATAATAATCAGCTTCCTCAAAAATACAATGCGCAACTGGAATACAATACTTACAAGCTCTGGAATAAGACTAGCAGAGGTTAATATCAGGAGAGGGATCTTCCAGGGCGACTCACTGTCCCCACTACTCTTCGTAGTAGCCATGATTCCCATGACAAAAGTATACAGAAGATGGATGCCGGGTACCAACTCAAGAAAAGAGGCAACAAAATCAACCATCTGATGTTCATGGACGACATCAAGCTGTATGGTAAGAGCATCAAGGAAATAGATACCCTAATCCAGACTGTAAGGATTGTATCTGGGGACATCAGGATGGAGTTTGGAATAGAAAAATGCGCCTTAGTCAACATACAAAAAGGCAAAGTAACGAGAACTGAAGGGATAAAGCTACCAGATGGGAGCAACATCAAACACATAGATGAGACAGGATACAAATACCTGGGAATAATGGAAGGAGGAGATATAAAACACCAAGAGATGAAGGACACGATCAGGAAAGAATATATGCAGAGACTCAAGGCGATACTCAAGTCAAAACTCAACGTCGGAAATATGATAAAAGCCATAAACACATGGGCAGTGCCAGTAATCAGATACAGCGCAGGAATAGTGGAATGGACGAAGGCAGAACTCCGCACCATAGATCAGAAAACCAGGAAACATATGACAATACACAAAGCACTACACCCAAGAGCAAATACGGACAGACTATACATAACACGAAAGGAAGGAGGGAGAGGACTACTAAGTATAGAGGACTGCGTCAACATCGAAAACAGAGCACTGGGGCAATATCTGAAAACCAGTGAAGACGAGTGGCTAAAGAGTGCATGGGAAGAAGGAAGACTAATAAAAGTAGACGAAGACCCAGAAATATACAGAGACAGGAGAAAGACAGAAAGAACAGAGGACTGGCACAACAAACCAATGCACGGACAATACATGAGACAGACTAAAGAACTAGCCAGCGATGACAATTGGCAATGGCTACAGAGGGGAGAGCTAAAGAAGGAAACTGAAGGAATGATAACAGCGGCACAAGATCAGGCCCTAAGAACCAGATATGTTCAAAGTATGATAGACGGAAATAACATCTCTCCCATATGTAGGAAGTGCAATACGAAAAATGAAACCATAAACCACATAGCAAGTGAATGCCCGGCACTTGCACAGAACCAGTACAAAAAGAGGCATGATTCAGTGGCAAAAGCCCTCCACTGGAGCCTGTGCAAGAAACATCAGCTACCTTGCAGTAATAAGTGGTACGAGCACCAACCTGAAGGAGTGATAGAAAACGATCAGGCAAAGATCCTCTGGGACTATGGTATCAGAACGGATAGGGTGATACGTACAAACAGACCAGACGTGACGTTGATTGACAAAGTCAAGGAGAAAGTATCACTCATTGATGTCGCAATACCATGGGACACCAGAGTTGAAGAGAAAGAGAGGGAAAAAATGGATAAGTATCAAGATCTGAAAATAGAAATAAGAAGGATATGGGATATGCCAGTGGAAATCGTACCCATAATCATAGGAGCACTAGGCACGATCCCAAGATCCCAGAAAAGGAATCTGGAAAAACTAGAGGCTGAAGTAGCTCCGGGCCTCATGCAGAAGAGTGTGATCCTAGAAACGGCACAAATAGTAAGAAAAGTGATGGACTCCTAAGGAGGCAGGATGCAACCCGGAACCCCACACTATAAATACCACCCAGTCGAATTGGAGGACTGTGATAATAATAATAATAATAATAATTGGAGACATAAGAATACAAGGTAATCAGAGAGGCCGTACTGGCGTATTTTCTGAAAAATTAAATTCAACTCGAGAAAACTGCGTCATGGTTATCCTATGATTCCGTGCAATAAACATTACAGAATCCTTCAAAACGTACTGTAACCCGTATTGATGCAAAAGGAAAAAATCTGATAAAATCTACGTTTTATATATTTCTGAGAATACAGTGGAATGAAATGCATCGACCCTCATCGTTTTCAGATAATAAGTGGACGAATTCAAAAATAAATTTTAAAAAAATACAAAAATAAAAAACATCAAAAGAGATGCCTTCCTTCACTAGCAGAAGCAGAAATATTTCATGAGGGGGTAGGGCTGGCCACCAATTTTCATATACATACATACATACATAAATGCACGATCCATGGCTAACTTTAAAACCTCAAAATAAAATGAAAACTACCGAGTCTAGAGGGTTGCAATATAGTACGTCTGATAACTGGAGGGTGTCTGATCGAAATACCAACTTGCGGTCTTCTAGCCTCAATAATTTTGTTAGATATGAGGGCGGACCTACAAAGCCGGAACAATAGTCTTCTTTTCAACAGAGAACTAAACAGGATACTACGCCATAACGAAATCGGACAGAAAAAGAAAGAAAGAAAAAAAGTTGTGCACTGAACCGGGCATAGCGAGGTGTAGTATTCATACACGAAAGCAAAAAGCAACACTTCAAAATGAAAGGTAAATCGAGCTTTAAAAGCATGAATAGAAATATGTTGAAACGGTTCTTGCTGACAGGATGATAGGAAAATCCCCCTTTTTTTATGCAGGTCGCTAGCAACAACGTTTTATAGGAAAGGCATATTTGAAATTAAAAAAAAAAAATAAATAAATAAAAAAATATTTCCCTCTTTCCGCCTGTGTGTGCTCCTACGTAATCTCAGCTATTCAAGCCAGGACACCAACTAAGTCCTGATTCAAGCTTATAAATTGGACATATTCGTTCGAATTTAAAATATTTCTAGCTCAGGTTTTTGTGGCTGGTTTTTCCGCTTCATTCCGGACAGAACTGAAATCAGAGGACATTGCTTAACTCATTGTAGATTTTCCTAATACCATACGAATTACTGTCGCATTAAATTAATATTTCGAAGAGAGAGAGAGAGAGAGAGAGAGAGAGAGAGAGAGAGAGAGAGAGAGAGAGAGAGAGAGAGGTGAAACGTTTAGCTACGAGAGTGGTACAGAATTGCCACTAGCAAATTACACAGGTATTAACAGTATAGATAAAAACAGAAATAAAGAAATCTTACGCCAGGAATGGAAAGATATGTCGAATTAAGCTTTGAAAATTCAGTGAATGAATAAATATATGATTTATTTTTAGGTAAAAAATGAACCGAACTATCAAGAACGTAGGGGCATCAATGTATCGGGTAAGATAATGCCATAAACTGGGTGAAAAAGATTACTGAAAACGAACGCCGTGTAGCTTAATCTTTTTTTTGAAGGGGGCAGGGGGCGGCGGTCGCTGGTGTGAGAGATAAAAAAAGAAACTTTATCTGGAAAGTGTGATTTATGGGGTTTTGGGCTATGCTAGAAACTATCGGATTTTTATTAAATATAAAAAAAATCTGTACATATATGACTGACCTTTTATTAACAGGCGTTTTTTTTTTATTTATCACACCCAACGGTAAAGTATTTTTCTTGGTATTGCAGAAACTCGAAGCAATATACGTAATCATTTCATAGGTGTAGATATACATATAACATATACCTCTTCGCGTTTGGGACCAATTCAGTTCAAAGAGCGAATTAACACCTATACTCTTCCGCCAAAATATTACGTTTACTTATAAATTTACGACACCATTTCACTGGGAGCAGATCTCCCAGATTTCTGCTTCAATGTTAAAGATGGAGTCAGGTGGACACCTAATATTTCATCTGTACAGTAATCAACTTGGAATTTGTGGCAAAATATGAAAACTGTGGATGGATTGAAACAACGCTTTTAAATATTTTTTTTTTTTATTGTAAGACGAAGTTTCCTTTTTGAGCTTTTTCACGAACCTACAGTCACTACCGAGATACTGCCGTACTTTTATCGTGCAAACATATATGTTCACAAACGTGACGATTTTGGTATTAGAGACGAGAATTTCATCTATTAGTGGTCACAAAAGATAATTACTTTCATTGACCTAAATATAAATACTAACCAAGGCACCATTGGTTTGTTTCTTAATTATAAAGAAAATAGTACCCTGAGGATAAGATTCATATATAAAGACCTCCCTGAGCGTTCCAGGTCTCTGTACTTGGAAATACCCTTCGAGGACGTGTCTATTTTGATCCTGAGTATATATCGTAAAAATACCTTTATTCTGTAATTCGTCGTGTAATCAGAAATCACTGTTTATTTGAGGATTCCTTGAAGCATGGCTGCTCGACCACGACACCATATATATATATATATATATATATATATATATATATATATATATATATATATATATATATATATATATAATTATGAATAAGTATCACATAACCGTGATTCATATAAATCATTCGAGCTACAATGTCCTTTAATATCTAATTCGCTCTACCTCGGAATTGATATATTTTAATATATGTACCGAAGGGGAATTTTTAGTTAATAATAATTTCGTCCCCTCATGGGATCGAACCACCGTCCAGTGGTTCGATCCTATGAGGGGACGTAATTATTATCAACTAAAATTCCCCTTCGGTACATATATGAAAATATATCAATTCCGAGGTAGAGAGAATTAGATATTATTGGACATTTGTAGCTCGAATGACATATATATATATATATATATATATATATATATATATATATATATATATATATATATATATATCAAGCTAATTTCAACTTTCCGCATTGCAACTGAAATTCTCGGAAGAAGAGACGCCGCTCTTTGATGAACTGGGGGTGACGTATTCGATTTTTTTCTGGTGTTTGACGTCGGGAATACATCATCAAATTCGTCTACCATTTCAAATACAGATACAGGGAATAATACTGGTTAACAACTTATTTCCATCTGATCACTGGAGGGTTCTGTCACTTGAAGCAGCCCGGTACTCTTTGTTGCACATTTAAAAGGTATATAAAAGATATATAGAGTTCACAAACATGCCTAAACGTAACGTAGAAAAATAGAAAACACTTGTATATTTGTGAATTGTGTATTATTTATATATAAATCTTATATTGGATGCCACATGTCATACTATGTACTTTGTGAAAAAGAAATGACATTATGGAATACTGGTTCATGGTCATGAATTCTCAAGCATTGTAGCAATGAGCACATGAAATACGCGGCATTGTACTGGATCCCGAATAGCAGGAAATGAATAGGGAATCATTATATTTCAATGGTGAATCTTTATATTTACAACTTTGGTAAACCATGCAGAAGGCTCATTAGAAACAGCGACCCCGACGAGGGATTAAGCAGAGTAGAAGAAGAAGTAGAATAATAAGATGATGATGGAATCTTGGAAGCCAAAGAAGTCAGAATAAACTTATGAAATAAGTAATTGTGCGAATAATGTACCAAATGAAATGGATATCAAGTGTACGAATCCAAACGATTTGGTTAAAAAATAAAGAGTGATAAACACAAGGCGTGATCCGACCTCCAGCTTACACGGGCCTGGGAGCTAAAATCTAAGTTCAAATAGCAAATCTTTCAACAACGAAAATTATAATAGATATGATAAATTTTAGTAGAAATAACTGTCCTGTACTGTTTAACAATAATTATTTTTTACATTTCTATTCTAATAATAAATAAATCATAAATATCCCACCCTAAAATTCCTGTATCTTCAACTCAACGTGAAATACATTTCTCAGATCTTTTTAGGCTTTTCGAGAGAGCTTTCATACCTCCCTTCAAGAACAACAACATCAAGAACAACAACAAGGTAGTTTGTAGTCTTACCCCCCGAATAAGCGACAAAATAAGCGAAGCGGCAAAAAACGAAGGAAAAGACAAAACTAAAGCGATTATTTGCAATTCAGGAACGACACTATCCATCCGAGGGGCGTATCCATGCCACGTCTCCTTTGAGGACCCCCGTTTCGGCAAGGGAGCGGCGCGGACCGGGAGGGCGTTGGTATTGGGGGTGGGGGAGTGGGGGGGAGTGGAATATTTTTGGATCAAATGTAGCCCGCTCGAGATTTTCCTGAATGGGAGATTCGGTTTGCAAATTGAATTCAGAGCTGCAATGGATCGGCGATGTATAAATACAAATATCGAGGCGCGTCATAAAATATAGGCGGAGCTTGGGGTCAGGAGAGAGAGAGAGAGAGAGAGAGAGAGAGAGAGAGAGAGAGAGAGAGAGAGAGAGAATTAGGAGTTACGAAAAATTTTCATTTATGTAACTGTACATTAATTTATACAAATAAATATCTCACGTACATTCTAATTACTATCATTCGCAACAAATGTGACTTGCAAATGTTAATATCAATATTATTATTAATATATTAATGATATTACTAATAATGTTGATCAGAAAAGCAGAGAGAGAGAGACTTATTAGTTACGAAAAATGTTCATTTATGTAATTGTATATTAATTTAGACAAATAAATATCTCACGTACATTCTATTAACTATTATTCCCAACAAATCTCACTTGCCATTATTAATATCAATATTATTAATAATATATTAATGCTAATATCAACAAAGTTGATCTGAAAAACGAATGTTTAGTGGAATAAATATATTAGTTTTCATTCATTAATAAAATGAGAGGCTTCTACAGGGTTTATGAATTACTCCTTCCAGTACAATACGATTGATTAATTGTGATGATGAAAAAAAAAAAAAAAAAAAAAAAACAAAAAAAAAAAAAAAAAAAAAAAAAAAAAAAAAAGACGGGCAAATTAAGAAAGACAAATACGGGTTTTCCGTCTCCACAGGAATCCTGCGGAGGTCAGTTATAGGAATGGAATGGAATATAGAGTCTATGCCAAAATCCAAGCACTGAGACCTATGAGGTCATCCAGCACTGGAATGGAAATTGAGAGCAGGTGGGTCTGGAAGGAGTAACAGGAGAAGAACCTCAAAGCAGTTGCACTATGAAGTAATTGTTAGGAGAGGGTGGATAGCAAGATGGAAGAAAGATAATATGAAAGGAGGTACAGTAAATAGGAATGAAAGGTGTTGCAGCTAGTGATCGAGGGGGCGCTGCCAATCACCTTTAGTAATGCCTACAGTGCACCCCGTGAGGTGCACTGATGGCACTACAACCCTACGGAGGGAGGTTAGTTACAAAGGTACCTTGTGTTTTAGCTTTAAACAAAATATGTTGTTAATAACTTAAATCAATAAGCGGAAGGCAGCTATCAAATGCCATTAACGTAAACCAACCTATCTTAAATACTTTATACTATATTTAATGTATAAACTACCTGTCCTTAGTTGTTCCGATTAGAATTCACTATAAAATCTACGATTATGCAGAATTGAAAACTCATCGGCCACAGGACACCATTATCCTCGAGATAAGAACCTTCTCATGAGTCGTTTCCAAGCCTCCATTTCCAGCTCCAGCACAACCAGTATATATATATATATATATATATATATATATATATATATATATATATATATATATATATATATATATATATATATATATATATATATATATTATATATATATATATATATATATATATATATATATATATATATATATGATATATATGTATATATATATATATATATATATATATATATATATATATATATATATACATATATATATATATATATATATATATATATATATATATATATTAATTCCTGCAAACACATTACGGGAGTGTGTAATATGCAATTCGGACTCGCATTGTTCCCAAATACATTGCACAGAGCAAACCTAGTGTCCAAAACTCAGCTACGAGCGACCGCGGAGAATTTCGCTGATGGACAAGAAAAATGCAATATTTTTACGAATAACAGGTTCTGGTGCTCACTTATTGGTATTAGTAACCCTTAAGTTATGATAAGATCGATAGTAGCCATAGATAAGTTTCAAACATTATTATTATTATTATTATTATTATTATTATTATTATATTATTATTATCATCCATATCAAAACGTGGTATTTGTCAAATTGAATATATTATACAAAATGCAGTACAAATTGGATCTTAAGCCTAATGGCCAAAAGATACTAAAATGATTAATTCTGAATTCCTCTTCTTACTTAGGGGCGTCTGCTCCTCTCTCTCTCTCTCTCTCTCTCTCTCTCTCTCTCTTCTTGCAACGTTTCGTCCTTAAACCCAGAAGGACATCGTCGGGCAGGTGTTGTGGGACTGAAATTCTTGCGGGAGTCCTACAGTATATATATAGTCTGTTGCACAGCATGGGGTCCTTAGCGACGAATTCTGATTGAGTAACTGGCTCAGCTGCTGAGACCACATCTACTGTAAAGGGACATATACACAACGCAAAGGCATAGGCACATGACACCAAGGTTATACAATGCCTTCTCCAAGAAATTATTTAATGAGAAGATCAGATGATATTCCAATTAATATCACGGACGCCACAGTCCAAGAAAGTGGATCCGTCAATACATTTTTGCAAAATCTATTATAGCAAACGATGCATTCATAAATGAATAGTAAAGTTATAATTTGTCGATGCTATCCTCTATCATGTTATAGAATTTCAACTACTGGAACGTTTAAATTAAGACGATATATATATATATATATATATATATATATATATATATATATATATATATATATATATATATATATATATATATATATATATATATACGCAAATACTACAGGAAAATGCTAGGCAGGAATCCAAGCGCTCTCGTCTTAACAATGTCTAAGTAAAAGACCAAAATGTATAGTGCTCGATTTCTACTATATTTTCCTGTGGTATTCGCTTATTTATGAAGTCACGTGCACCTACTGCGAATTTTTAAGCATATATAAATATATATATATATATATATATATATATATATATATATATATATATATATATATATATATATATATATATATATACACGCTCCAGTTTCTTTAACGGATTTGTCCTCAGTTCTGTACAATGTATTGTCTTCAACTACGCAATCAAATGTGCATTCACTAAGCGACCTTACCAGTGCTGAAATAGGTTCAAAGAAAAACGTTCAAGATGAATTTATTTCTCCCTCGTTTTGTGAAATAACTTCTTCTCAATTATGCGATTCTCTCTTTTTTGTTTAATTTAGTGATTTCATTATATAATTAGCGAACACCTTACATAACTAAGGGGTTGGTGAAAAGCTTCGAAACGGATGAAGACGCTTTGATCTGGGGAAAATATTATGTTGTTTATCTAAATCCTCTCATCCGGTTCCATTGATGTTTGGTCTGAATGAAATCTCTCTCTCTCTCTCTCTCTCTCTCTCTCTCTCTCTCTCTCTCTCCTCTCTCTCTCTCAATTCCTGCCAACACAACATCATTATAAAACATTTGGCAAATGTTTGAAAGGTGTAACAGGAGGAAAACCTCAAAGCAGTTGCACTATGAGGTTGGCAAGTAAGAAGGAAGAAAGAGAACATGAAAGGAGGTACAGTAAAATGAACAAAAGGGGTTGCATCTAGTGGCCGAAGGGACGCGGCAAAGAACCTTAAGTAATGCATACGCTGGGTCATTTCAAAATTTTTCGTATAGAAGGGTACTACAGGAAAAAATTGATCTGTTGCGAGTACAAGAGAAATTGATCTGGGCCTGGCAATGAACTTGGAGCGGTTGACGGAAAAACTGGTCTATAAGGAAGGAGAAAATAACTGTACCCAGCTATCTGGCCAGCCATCCATCTACATATATATATATATATATGTATATATATATATATATATATATATATATATATATATGTATATGTATATGTATATGTATATGTATATGTATAGTATATGTATATGTAATCTGTATATGTATATGTATATGTATATGTTATATATATATATATATATATATATATATTATATATATACAATACATATACATATACATATACATATCTATACATATACATATACATATCATACATATACCTAATAACATATTACATATTACCAATACATATACATTATACAATAATACAATATACATATACAGTATACATATATAAATAATATATAAAATATTATATATATATATTATATATATAATATAATCTACTATACATATACTATATATATATATATATATATATACTATAATAATATATTATATATATATAAAATATAAATATACATATATATAGATATATCTATATATATTATATATATATATATGTATATGTATATGTATAATATATATATATATATATATATATTATATATATATATATATATATATATGTATATATTCTTAAATATTACATTAGCATCAATCCAGGAAATGAACACAAAATTAATGTCATTGGCAATCTCAGCGTGCTAGTTCCCCATTCTCAAGGAAGTGTTGAGAGAATAAATAAGTAAAGACGATTGAAGAAGAAAGAGGGGGAAACTGTTATTGCAATGAGATTAGAATTTCTTTTTCAGAATTGAGTAAATCGCGAGATATGATCTGTGATGGAGAGGCAGCAGTAATTCGTTTCTCTGAATCGCGCTTAATTATATATCAGAATGGAGGTAGCAGTAAAAGATGCCCTAAAACTTTTGTCTCTCTGTCCGTCCGCCCTCAGATTTACAAAACTACTGAGGCTAGAAAGCTGCAAATTGGTGTTGTGATCATCCACCCACCAATCATCAAACATACTAAATCGCAACCCTCTAGCTTTAGCATTTTTTTTTTATTTAAGGTTAAAGCTAGCCATGGATTGTGCATCTGGCGGCGGTTTTCGGGAACCATGAGAGACACCCTAGCTCTACCGCATCTAGTGAGCAACTGGAGACTTGGCTGTCATAGTTGAAGGTTTTATACAGTATTATACGTTGTACAGAAAACTTAATTGCGCGGTGATATCAACACTATTCACTCGCATGCCTCTACAGATATTGCCATAATTAGTTGCCCGGAACGTGAACTTAAGCTAAAAAAAAAATAAAAATAAAAAATAAAAAAACCAGGAATGATAATTTCACGACCGTAATATTTTATTAACAAATTAAAAGAGCTTCAGATATTAATTTCAGAAATAAAGGTCCATTACCGACACAACTGAAAAAAAAAAAAAACTGCACACTCGAAAAAAAAGTTTTCAGAAAAATAGGAAGACATTAAAGAGAAGATTAATTTCTCACTTCGTCGCCTCTCCTTTCTCTCTCTCTCTCTCTCTCTCTCTCTCTCTCTCTCTCTCTCTCTCTCCTTCGTTCGCTAGCGCTCCTATTCTTTAGAGGGACTGGTTTTAAATTGTCGAGCGAGCTGAAAAAAAGTCGTTTCGTTGACGCTTAATCGAATTGGACACCAGGTGGAAACGAAGCCATTTCCGCTTCAGACATTCTATTTGTTTTGTTACTGTATATGAAGATGCAATGCTATTTTTTGCATTTTTGGGCAACGCTCTCCCACTTGTTTGTTTGTTTGTTTGTATGGCGTTTTTACGTTACATGGAACCAGTGGTTATTCAGCAACGGGACCAACGGCTTGACGTGACTTCCGAACCACATCGAGATTCGTGAACTTCTATCACCAGAAATACTACACATTTCTCACATCCTCAATGGAATTGCCCGAGAATCAAACTCTCGGCCGCCGAGGTGGTGCGCCAACGCCATACCGACCACACCACTGAGGGTTTAATTAATTCGTCAACGTATTTACCTACCTCTACTACTAATAAAAAATAATGATAATTAATAATTGATAATATAATGGGAAAGTTTCATTTTGTTATTGAAAATATATACAGCTGTATATTTTGAATAACAAAATCAAAAACAGGTATACTACTGTGGATCTACTTTTCCCATTGTATGTTCTCATTATGAGTTTTCTTTGAATAATAATAATAATAATAATAATAATAATAATAATAATAATAATAATAAAAGATTAGACAATGGATGGAGCCAGATACAGAGAGAACAAAGATACCCTCCATGAAAGCCTACAACACCAAGAAATTAAGGGAGAAAACAAGTGAGGTCAATGAAATAATGGGCATAATACACACCACCAGTATCACAGAAACAAATAACTTGACATATGCAGGAGCAAGATTAGTAGCAGAACTGATGGGAATTCAAACACCAACAACCACCAGCACAACCAACCCAACAGAAACCAAAACAGCAACCTCCTTGGAAAAGGCGCCTGGTGGAAAAGCAAATCATGGTGATGAGATCTGACTTGAGTAAACTGAAAGAGATGGCAGAAAAAAGGCTAAGAAGCAAGAAAACAAGGGAGGAACTCAACGAGAAATACAAAGTACAAGAGAGGGGACTAAACAACACAATAGAAGATGTAAAACAGAGGCTTAAGGCCAAAGCACATAAGATCCAACGGTACATGAACAGGAATAAGGGATACCAACAGAACAAACTATTCGGAACCAACCAGAAAAAGACTATACAGCCAACTAAGAGGGGAAGACAACCACCCAGAAATTCCTGAAGCCGAATCAAGTAAGAGACTCTGGGAAAACATATGGAGCAATCCGGTATCACACAACAAACATGCAACATGGCTCCAGGAAGTCAAGGAAGAAGAAACAGGGAGAATAAAACAAAGATTCACAGAGATCACGACAGACACAGTCAGACACCAACTAAAGAAAATGCCAAACTGGAAAGCCTAGTCCCGATGAAGTCCATGGATACTGGCTCAAAAACTTCAAGGCCCTACACCCACGAATAGCAGAACAACTCCAGCATTGTATCTCAAATCACCAAGCACCCAAGTGGATGACCACAGGAAGAACATCCTTAGAACAAAAAGACAAGAGTAAGGGAAATATAGCCAGTAACTACAGGCCTATCACCTGCCTACCAATATGTGGAAGTTACTAACAGGTATCATCAGTGAAAGGCTATTACAACTACCTAGAGGAGACAAACACCATCCCCACCAACAGAAAGGCTACAGAAGGAAGTGTAGGGGCACAAAAGACCAGCTCCTGATAGACAAAATGGTAATGAAGAACAGTAGGAGAAGGAAACCAACCTAAGCATGGCATGGATAGACTATAAGAAAGCCTTCGACATGATACCACACACATGGCTAATAGAATGCCTGAAAATATATGGGGCAGAGGAAAATACCATCAGCTTCCTCAAAAATACAATGCGCAACTGGAATACAATACTTACAAGCTCTGGAATAAGACTAGCAGAGGTTAATATCAGGAGAGGGATCTTCCAGGGCGACTCACTGTCCCCACTACTCTCGTAGTAGCCATGATTCCCGACAAAAGTGCTACAGAAGATGGATGCCGGGTACCAACTCAAGAAAAGAGGCAACAGAATCAACCATCTGATGTTCATGGACGACATCAAGCTGTATGGTAAGAGCATCAAGGAAATAGATACCCTAATCCAGACTGTAAGGATTGTATCTTGGGACATCAGGATGGAGTTTGGAATAGAAAAATGCGCCTTAGTCAACATACAAAAAGGCAAAGTAAAGAGAACTGAAGGGATAAAGCTACCAGATGGGAGCAACATCAAACACATAGATGAGACAGGATACAAATACCTGGGAATAATAGAAGGAGGAGATATAAAACACCAAGAGATGAAGGACACGATCAGGAAAGAATATATGCAGAGACTCAAGGCGATACTCAAGTCAAAACTCAACACCGGAAATATGATAAAAGCCATAAACACATGGCAGTGCCAGTAATCAGATACAGCGCAGGAATAGTCGAATGGACGAAGGCAGAACTCCGCACCATAGATCAGAAAACCAGGAAACATATGATAATACACAAAGCACTACACCCAAGAGCAAATACGGACAGACTATACATAACACGAAAGGAAGGAGGGAGAGGACTACTAAGTATAGAGGACTGCGTCAACATCGAAACAGAGCACTGGGGCAATATCTGAAAACCAGTGAAGACGAGTGGCTAAAGAGTGCATGGGAAGAAGGACTAATGAAAGCAGACGAAGACCCAGAAATATACAGAGACAGGAGAAAGACAGACAGACAGAGGACTGGCACAACAAACCAATGCACGGACAATACATGAGACAGACTAAAGAACTAGCCAGCGATGACAATTGGCAATGGCTACAGAGGGGAGAGCTAAAGAAGGAAACTGAAGGAATGATAACAGCGGCACAAGATCAGGCCCTAAGAACCAGATATGTTCAAAGTATGATAGACGGAAATAACATCTCTCCCATATGTAGGAAGTGCAATACGAAAAGTGAAACCATAAACCACATAGCAAGTGAATGCCCGGCACTTGCACAGAACCAGTACAAAAAGAGGCATGATTCAGTAGCAAAGCCCTCCACTGGAGCCGTTGCAAGAAACATCAGCTACCTTGCAGTAATAAGTGGTACGAGCACCAACCTGAAGGAGTGATAGAAAACGATCAGGCAAAGATCCTTCTGGGACTATGGTAATCAGAACGGATAGGGTGATACATGCAAAACAGACCAGACGTGACGTTGATTGACAAAGTCAAGAAGAAAGTATCACTCATTGATGTCGCAATACCATGGGACACCAGAGTTGAAGAGAAAGAGAGGGAAAAATTGGATAAGTATCAAGATCTGAAAATAGAAATAAGAAGGATATGGGATATGCCAGGGGAAATCGTACCATAATCATAGGAGCACTAGGCACGATCCCAAGATCCTTGAAAAGGAATCTAGAAAAAACTAGAGTCTGAAGTAGCTCCAGGACTCATGCAGAAGAGTGTGATCCTAGAAACGGCACACATAGTAAGAAGAGTGATGGACTCCTAAGGAAGCAGGATGCAACCCGGAACCCCACACTATAAATACCACCCAGTCGAATTGGAGGACTGTGATAGATTAAAAAAAAAAAAAAAAAAAAAAATAATAACAATAATAATACTGTTAAGAGAATGGCAGAATAAAGCGAGTTGATTTATATATTTTATTTCTATTTTTCTTACAATTATAAAGAAAAAAAAATATATAAAATTTACTCGCTTAATTTTGCCATTCCCTTTAACAGCATTTGCCTAAAGAGGGCCCTCTACCAAAATAATAATAATAATAATAATAATAATAATAAGTAATAATAATAATAATAATAATAATAATAATAATAATAATAATAATAATTAATAATAATAATAATAATTAATAAATAATAATAATAATTGCAAAACTAAAATTAGCTAGTCGTCAGTTAACGCAAAGTATTGGATCAGACTTTAAAACCGCAAAATATTACATTACCAAGGTCTAAGGACACAGGGTGAGGATGTTATTGCAGTCCATAAGCATTCCTCTCATTTTTTTTTTTTTCAATTATTTTTTTTTTTGTTTTTTTTTTTCCCTGCTATAATTCGTTCATCATTCAGGAAGCACGTCTCGTTTCAAGAAAGTCCTCGGGCCAGCCATGTGAAAACTAAGAATATTTGTAATCATTATTAACATTAAGTACACTTGACTGACATATCTGATATTTATGCGCGATGAGTTTGATCCTACAGCTATATTTCCCAACTAGTTAACAAATCGCATATCGGATATTCATTTCAGGCAAAATAAAAGTAAGCTATTTAGTCGACTTATATCGATTTCAGTGACTTATTCATATTGATAGACGATTAAACTTACGTCATATTCTGTATGCTTAAGTTTGACACATGTCACTATAGTATATTCACATCAACGGTGCATCTGATGTCTTGGCCAGTCCCTTACGATGCTCTTGATTGGAGGTTGATAAGTCAATCACAGGGCTGGAAACTCTTAGTCTCTCTCGAGAGAGTTCACATAGGCAGGATGTAGTTCCACCTCTCCTGAGGGATACGCCTTTCAACAGTAGCCCTCAGGAGAGGTGGAACATACATCCTGTCTATGTAGAATCTCAAGAGTGACTGAGAGTTTCCAGCACTGTGATTGGCTTATCAACAGCCAATCAGGAACGTCGTAAGGGACTGGCCTAGACATCAGATGCACAGGTGATGTGAATCTACTATAGTAGGAAGTCTGGCTGGAAATAGCTTCTATGTACACGGGAATGTGTCAGGAAAAAGTGCAAGAAAATGTAATTCACAAAAGTTGGACAAAAATAAAAAATTAAATTAAATGGAGAGGCCAAATCCCCATCTTTCCTCCATTCTTATGTCCCCATGAATTACTGATAACGTCACACTTACTAGATACGCTCCGAGACACCCATTGTGCCTCTCCGGAATTCGTTTGCAGTACGGAGTTTTGTTCGCGTTCCTCCTTCCAACATTTATAATATGCGAAAGTTCATTTTCCTTTTTTATTCTTCGAAATTTATCTTCCCGTGGAAGTCCCCTCACTGATGGCGGATTCATTTCTTTCTCTGCGTTCGTCCGTCCCTGCCACACACGGAACATAGACTGTCAAGATAGCCCCAGATGAATTGCTCTTATTAACTGACCCAACAAAGAGAGAGTTGGGGTTGAATCTCAAGCCGTCAGTGATGAGAAAAATCATGACGCTGCTTTTCTATCGACTTTTAAAAAACGCAGCATATTTTTGTACTTCTGCTCTTTGAGATAAAATCGCCAGTTAATACCTTCAGTATTAACTGAACAGTTTCTGCCCATTAACAAACAAATGCCTTAAATGAACATTCAAGATTTAGACAAAGAACAATAACATTTTCTCCCGCGATATTTTTCCTCTTCAAGTGAAGTGCCGGTAATTTATTACGCTGTGTCTCTATAATAATAAAATAATAAATAATCATAATAATATAATAATAATAATAATAATAATAATAATAATAATAATAATAATATCTCATTTTCGTAATAATAATATCAAAACCTTATCTATGACGCGATGTCTCCAATGAGCATAGCTTTGATTCTCTTAGTGAAATAAAATTTTATAGGAATAAACATTAATCTTAGCACCAAGACAGAATATGAACTGAATATAAAATTTATGCCAAAGACCCTAGCACTGGGACCTGTGACGTCATTCAGCCTTGAAACGGAAATTGAATGGTTTGGGAGGTTTGAAAGGAGTAACAGGAGGGAAACCTCAAAGCAGTTGCACTATGAATCAATTGTTAGGAGAGAGTGGCAAGTAAGATGGAAGAAAGAGAATATGAAAGGAGGTACAGTAAAAGGAACGAAAGGAGTTGCAGCTAGGGGCCGAAAGCACAATGTAAAGTAGCAAGAGCTTCAATCAATGTACCTATAAAATAAATGTTGAGAATAAATTGAATGTATAACGTATGTGAAATTGAATTATTCGATGCAGAGTAAATGTCTGTGCGTACAAGAAATGGTGGCCTTATCATTACAAACGCCTAAACACATTTACTTGTTCAAAATGATCTTTAACACCTCTATTACTCATTTCTCGAATGCTCTCATTACTCGAGTTCGTAAAAGAGGTAGAGAGATAATTCTGGCACCTGAATTATGGAGTCTGTTCCATCCTAATAAAACCCAGCTCTGTGATATCCCCGTTTGCCATAAAGATCCTTTTCCAGCAGTGACTCCTGAAAAAAGGGGGACATAATTCCGGTGCTCAAACATGGGAGAAATCTGGGCCATTTCATTAGAAATGGATCTTGAAGTCCGAAATGAAACTGCACAACCAAACGTACGTTTTTATAAAGATGCGAATGTGATATTTTTCAGGTCGGCACAAAAGGACTCCGTTATATTCGAGATGTCGCCGTTCTGACAAAGGGAGGTTTATATAAGTCGAAATGACCGGATAGTCGGGGAAAATAGACCTTCATCTCAATTCTAAATTTTGTCGGGTTAGTGATGGCGCCGTTACTTTTAGCGAGTGAGCGAATTAGACATACGGAAACGTGACCATCAGGTTTTTGAAGAGGGCGAATGAAATAACGGTATGTGATTTTAGAAAGATATTTCGATGTGAATAACAACAGTAAAAGGGGAAAAAAAACAAGATCAGATCCTCTAGAATTTTATTATTATAAAAGATGGCTATCATACCCCGTGTACCAATGTAGTGCTTCCCAACCTTTTTTTTTGGCCATGCCCGACCTAATCACCTCTGTAATCCTGATGCCCCCTGTGGTGGTATATGATTCTTGTATATTCACGTGGAGGAAGCCTAAGAGGCCATTGCAAATTTTCTGAAAGAGATGCAGACACACGGCAACTGAACGTTTAAGACAGTTATTTTCACTGACCATACTTTCTGATTGATTGATGGAATTCTCAATCACCAGATAGGAGGAAATTCTAAATTCACGCGTCTTGAAAGGCGTGACGTGTTGGGGAAAATAATATATATATATATATATATATATATATATATATATATATATATATATATATATATATATATTTATATATGTATGTATATACATGTGTATATATATATATATATATATATATATATATATATATATATATATATATATATATATATATATATATATATATATGTATATATATATTAGTATAATATATATATATATATATATATATATATATATATATATATATATATATATCTATATATCTATATATATATATATATATATAATATATATATATATATATATATATATATATATATATAAATATAAAGGCCCATTAAACACTGGTTTAAAGCTAAGGACTATATTTCGGTGGACTAACTTCTACTCTTATCAAGTAGTGAATGACAGAAGGAGTTATACATTGGCAAAATATTAAAGTGGGTAATATGCCCTTAGGCGAGATGCCTGGGGTCACCGCTAAGCCGACGTTGGTTATGTTAATTGGCAGGGTCCCAGGCTCCATTGAAAATATTGATCAAGGATATTGTTGTCTATATGGTCAGAGTCCCAGGCTCTATTGGAAAGGTAGATCAAGGATATTGTTATCTATATGGTCAGAGTCCCAGGCTCCATTGGAAAGGTTGATCATGGATATTGTTGTCTATACGGTCGGAGTCCCAGGCTCCACTGGAAAGGCTGATCCTATTATCTTGTTTTTATCAGTGAAGATTCTACCAGTGTTTTAATTGGCCATTTATACATATATATAAATAATTATACATAACCTTCCGACTCCACTCCAGGAATCCATTCAAAATCGATCGTCTTGGAAACCTGGAGAGACAATGAATCCCACCTCACATCTCGAGGCGCTGAGCGCTACCCGGCTGTATTATGAATTTGCTCGCGAGTTACGGGGTCGTAAAATAACTTTTGGGGGCAATTTCGGGATCTCGGATGCTGCAACTTTGATTATGATGCGCTTATTTCCTCCAGTAAAAGAATTATGGCGTCTCATTTGTCGATTTACCGAGGGTGAAGAATCGCTACTTCCTCTTTCTTTTGAACGGTCTAGACAGACAGACTCAGACATTGACGTACTTTGCAGGAAACGGATTTAGTTTACATTAGACATTGATCCAAATGGATAATGACTTCTTCTCAGACAACTGACAAGATGGGCAGATGTTTTAGACTTGTTTTCAAAGGGAATGCAATTAATGTGATTATCAAAAGGGAGGTGGGAGAAATTAGTATATATAGGGGCCCATGATAAAGTTTTTGGTCCAAATACACGAACGAAGACACAAATATATATATATATATATATATATATATATATATATATATATATATATATATATATATATATATATATATATATATAGTATATATATACCATATATATATACATATATATATATATATATATATATATATATATAACGTATATATATGTATATAATATATATATTATATATATATATAAATATTATATATATATATATATATATATATATATATATATATATATATATATATATATTATAATATATAAATAAAGCTAAGGGTCGGACTAGCTATGTATGTGTGTACTATGTGTGTTCGCTATAGATGTCTTAACTACTGGACGGAATTGAACAAAAGTCGGGCTATATGTGTAGAATTTATAGGAGATGGTGTTTAGCCAGGTGTTATATTGATCAGGATATCCGACCATGGTAACTTCTCTGTTTTTATTCGTAGAGAAAAAAAAGATAGCATTATTTTCACGAGGAATCCAGATACGGTTCAAATGAATGTGGCTAGAGGGCTGCAAATTGGTGTGTTGATCATCCACCCTCCAATCATCAAACATACCAAATTGCAGCCCTCTAGCCTCAGTAGTTTTTATTTGATTTAAGGTTAAAGTTTTACCAATGTTTTCATTTACTTGGTGTACTGAATTTAGGCTGTTTCAGTTCAATTATTCCGCTTTTCCACTTATAACTGAGAATATATGAATGTGTTTAATGAGCAGTACTAGGTATGAGTATTAATTACGAAGTCCACTTCACGTCAAGTTAGGTATATAATGTTTACAACCAAATATGCGTGAGGGTGGGAAAAAAAACCTTTGCGCACGTCCCGAGTAAGCTAGAGGTCGGATCATGTCTTGTTTTAATTCCTTCTAAACATCTGTCTTTGACAAGTAAACAGCATAAGTGAGAATGGGTGACAGACTTAGGTCGCTTTTCAGATCTCTTTAAACACTTGTAGTGCCTCCCTCCCTCCCAGACATACTCTCGTTAATATTTCAATTGCCATTGTAAGGCTTCCTTTAGAGAGATCTCTTCCAGCTCCGAAGTACAGGTGATGATGCCCTCTTGTAAAAAAAGTCTTTGAACTTTCAATTTGTGTCCGAGTACAGAGCCCTTTTTAAATGGCTTTTGGAAATTTTAGCCGTAATTTGTAAATATGCAGGTATTTTGAGTATATTTTGGGTGTTCTGTAACCCGTAGATTATTAATCAAGAATGCTGTAGCTTAAGACTATGTAATCTGATTTCCTCTCCTAATCAACATTGAGAGAGAGAGAGAGAGAGAGAGAGAGAGAGAGAGAGAGAGAGAGAGAGAGAGAGTCCCTAGAATGATGTCGCTAAAGATTATATACTCTGATCTCATCTCCTAATCGACAAGAAACATTGAGAGAGAGAGAGAGAGAGAGAGAGAGAGAGAGAGAGAGAGAGAGAGTCCCAAGAATGACATAGCTTAAGATCATATTCTGTGATTATATAATTGCACATACAGGGTGTCCATAAAGTCCCAGTACCATTACAGGTATTTATTGCTCAGAATGTACTGGGATTTTATGGACACCCTGTATTATTTAAAAGATAAAACTGTCAGGATATCTTTCGGGAATCTCTTCCATAGACCTCTCCTTCCTCCGCAACTAGAACAACAACAACAAACAAAGTAGTTTGTAGACTTACTGCCCGAGTATGCGAAAAATGTACTTCGGAAGAAGAACGCGACTCCGAGATATAAACCGCCCACCGTTTGACAACGTCGATGTTGCCTAGGCCATGGAATTTCTTAGTCTCGTTCCAGACCGCTAAGAGCCGCTGGATGTGAATTGTATCCTCGT
>NC_087204.1:5108795-5114138 GCF_015104395.2 Macrobrachium nipponense
ATATATATATAAAGATCACATGTTAGTGGATTCATTTGTTTGTTTGTTTGTATGGTGTTTTTACGTTGCATGGAACCAGTGGATATTCAGCAACGGGACCAACGGCTTTACGTGACTTCCGAACCACGTCGAGAGTGAACTTCCGTCACCAGAAATGCACATCTCACACCTCAGTGGAATGCCCAAGAATCGAACTCGCTCTGTTAGTGGATTCATTTCCATCGCTCAGAATGACGAGGACAGAAAAGAGCGCTTGGAGAAACGAGAGAATTTTGGAGAAGGGAACAAATAGAGAGAAACACGTTCCTCGTGGTCATTGAAGTGGCACGGCCACATGAATAATACGAAGTTGGGCCCTAGAGCTGAAAGCGAGTTGCATTATATAGAATTTATTGTTTCCCAGACACCGCTGCAGGCGATTTCCGCAATCTTAGTTCTCACTTAAATCTCAAGTTTTCACTTTTTTTTTTATAGCGGAGACTAAGATGGGGCTAGAACACGCAAATCCAGTTCGGTCACTGATAGAGAGAGAGAGAGAGAGAGACAGAGAGAGAGAGAGAGAGAGAGAGAGAGAGAGGAAGTAACGGTTATGCGATCCAAGGTTTAATACACATTGCATACCACAACAAAGAGATCTCACAAAAAGCATAATTAGTCAGCTTCAGTCACTGTTACCTAAACAATTATGTTACCCAGTTCAAGGAACTTTCTCCTTCTGGAAGTAACTTCGCTTTTGACTAGAAAAAAGACATTTTTAAATATTACAAATGTGGATAACAAAAGTGAGGATTACATTTGGACAGAAAGACTGCGGATGCATATTTTTAAATTGACGTGACTAAAGGTTTGGTCAACAAGTCGGACGGGTCCCAATATCGTACCCTGACAACCTACCGCTGCAATGGTCAATCTTACTACCAAGTTTCAAGAAACGAGAGAGAGAGAGAGAGAGAGAGAGAGAGAGAGAGAGAGAGAGAGAGAGAGAGATGAGGGTTTGAATGCTGAGGAAGAGGACAGAACTGCTGCTTTAAATGATATCGCAGATTATCTACCGATCTCTATGAAATCTGAGACAAATGCAAATGGACTTATCAGCTTTTAAAGACAATCTGGTGAAGATCGAGAGTCCAAGGTCGCTCAATCGTTAGGGGCAAGAATTGCGGAAACATGGCTTGGTGGAAGTTATGGTTACCACTTTCAACGTCAATAAAGGACTGCTGATAGTGGCCAATCCAACAGCAAGATAGACTAAGACCCACGTTGGCCACCACAAGACAAACGCCTTGGGAGTGGAGGTAAAAGTCAGCTATGAACTTCAAGCGAGAAAAAGTGTGATATTCATTCACATCGTTGCTACTCCGACAATCAGCGTGCTTATACATTCTTTATTGACATACAGGATATAACGGAAAACTAATGGAAATATTTCTGAATACCTCAGCTAGGCCTCGTCACTTTTAAAGAATGAATATACAGTCCAGTTTAAAAACTCAAAATGAAGCTGATTACCATCATAACGGGTAGGAAGCAGCACTCTTCAAAATAGGTCAAATAGGTAACCTATAAAGTAGAAAAAAATATTGATGATTATAATAATAACAGTAGCTAGGAGGATGACCACCATTATTATTACTATATACAACTAATAATAATAATAATAATAATAATAATAATAATAATAATAATAATAATAATAATAATAATAATAATAATAATAATAATAATAATAATAAAATGGTCTATGGTGGTATCACTATGCCGTGACAGGAGACAATGAATTAAAAGTCACAATGTTGTATACGACACTATATTTTTCCTAAATAGAAAAAGGTTAAAAAAAGGGGGCGTGGCGTTTTCGACCGTTTGCACAACGGTTGGCTGAAGAGGACCGTTGTGTAAACGGTCGGAAGCTCTCACAGTCTTTAACCCCTTTTTTATTTTGGAAAAATACAGTATTATATTCATTACCGTGGCTTTTAACTCACTAATAATAATAATTACTATTATTATTATTATTACCATGAAGACGAAGAAGTGAATAAAACGACATAATCTCAGGAAAACCAAAAAAATTTAGAGAAAATAATGCGCCCTTACTTGTGGCGAAGAAGCATTACACGCCCTACGTATAGTAAATATATTCCAAGGTCTAAAGAATATTCTTTAGGCCTTGATATATTTCAATTTTATATCTAGACATACTATTACTATTCTCGCTAATACCTTCATTTATCATTCGAAAGCGAGGAACCGTGTGTGTGTGCGTGAGTGTGTGTATGGGGGCGTATCCCATTTTATCTGGAAAGTAAATAGACGTGGAATAGAAACGCGGTTGGATGTAAGGTCGAATTTGGCTAAAAATATTTATATGTAAATACAAATTAGGAAGGAAAAAGTTAAAAGAGAGAGAGAGAGAGGAGAGAGAGAGAGAGAGAGAGAGAGAGAGAGAGAGAGAGGAGTTTGGTTAAAATATTTAAAGCTACACACACAATATAAAAACTACCCTGTCGAATAGGATGACTGATAGAAGAAAAAAAAATTATTATATATATATATATATATATATATATATATATATATATATATATATCTATATATATATATATATATGTATATATATATATATCTAAGAGTCTAAGATCTACCCTTGGATATGATCGCTCCTATGCGTCAGAAAGAGGGTTTTCATTTGGGTTTACCAATGTCAAAGGAACTGTACTACTGCGTATCCTTTTTCAAAGAGTTAATAGTTATATTCGGGAAAGCACTATTTCTCCATGCTTGCTAAGGACAGAGGATATCGCTAAATGGTCTGAAATAATGCAAAGTAGATGACGGGTGACTCAAAAAGATAAAAAAAAAACTTGAGAATATGTAAAATATGAACAGCTTTGCTCCTCCAATCTCTTTTTATCAGTGTCCATGCCCCTTGATATCTCACAAAATTTTCATGTACCCCCATCCAATATAAATGCAATACAATAATGAAATATGCATTAAATATACAGTACAATTGCCTTGGCTATCATGTCTCGCACCTACACGTTTAAGGTTTCCCCTAAGGTTAAGAACCACTGATTTACAGCATTATTTGTTATTGATTCCAGAAAATCCATTATATGCTTTCCCATGCATATGCAGGAATTAAACTTTTTTTAGCATTAAATTAAAACCATAAAATAGTGGAAGTTATCTAAGCGTAAGGACATAAAGCGCTGCATTCTCTTTGTGGCGATCGGTGCTTAGGAAACTCCAATGACAAAAGTATATCTGATTCATATACATATATATTATCTATATGCTATATATATTATAGATATATGATATTATATATTATTATCATTATATATATCTATATTTAAATATATTTTTTTTTTATTTTTATATAAACTTTTTTTTTTTGCTTCCAATACTTTCCCTTACCTCCCATTTTTATTCGTATAATGAAGATGGTCTCGCCACGGACATAGATATAATGACTCAATTACGGGTGTCCAAATTGGCTTAATATCTCATCGAACGGGGCATTTAATGACTGCAAGCACAGGCATTCTTTTACTTGACGTCATTATCATACCGCAATCACTTGAGCGAATCCAGAACTCGTAACGCTCAAACTGCTGTTTATAATCTATTGAAATTTCTTGTAATGAGTGAGAATTTACACATTCCGTGGTGATAATCTTGATATATTTTAAAAGCCCTTCTGTCTAGCAATAAGCAGGCATGTCCATCCTCGCAACGAATGTATTCAAGTAAACAGAAAAGGCGACTGATGTATGATAACTCTTTAAAAAGTATAACCAACTTGGCAAATGATGAATCTCCTGGAAATACAAAAGACTTGCTTGTATTCCCAAAAGCGACAGACTAAACACATGAAGTTCAAGGTATTCTAAAACCAAACTGCATGGAATAATGCATTGCCAAAGATTCGGTATCCTCGCATAATATGAAACTATGCACATACATATTATATATGTATATATATATATATATATATATATATTATATATATATATATATATATATATATATATATATATATATATATATATATATATATATATATATATATATATATATATATATATATATATATATATATATATATATATATATATATATATATTATATATATATATACATACATATATTATCATATATATATATATATATATATATATATCTATATATATATATATATATATATATATACATACATATATTATATATCTACATATATATATATATATATATATATATATATATATATATATATCTATATATATATATATATATATATGCTTAAAAAATCACAGTAGATGCACGTGACTTCATAAATAAGCGAATACCACGGGAAAATGATAGTCAGGAATCCAAGCGCTTTCGTCTTTATTCAGACATCGTCAAGGAGCTACGAAAGTACAATTGGAGAGGAAGGCCTCAGGTACAAACAAGATCAGGAATACCATATGGTTAATTTCAAAAGGGTAAAAATTAAAAGGGATAATCCAGGATTATCGGATATCACACGGTCACAAACTTAAACAGATTCTGACCCTAACCGAAATTACAAAGTATCTTTACAGTCCAAAAACATGTAAAAAACTGAATATATTAATTTTGTTGCTTATATTTGTCTACAACTTTTTTCATTATGAAAGCATCAGTTTAAATACCAAAGACTTAAATTTAGAACATTTCTATTATTTGACTTGATAAAACAAGATTCAATGATATTCCTTTTAACTGTGTCATTACATGGGACTAAGGCTCTTGCTTGACTCCAGTTAATAGGATGGTCTAATCTCTCATATGTACAAATAATGCATTCGATATTTGCCCAGTTCTCACAGAATATTGATGTTGCTTAAGACGCTGTGAAAGAGATTTGCCGGTCTGTCCGTAATAGACTTTGTCACAACTTTTTGGCAAGGAATTTCACATATATGCAGCCTGGAAGATCTTTAGGAGAATTTTTGATTACTAAACTCTTGACATTAATATTACTGACTGAAAACAACATTTATGTTAAAAAGCTTTAAAATTCTAGGAATATCTAAAACCTTTCATCATAAGTAATTTTAGAATGTTATGCTTACTAAATTCAAGTTTGTCATTAGTTGAATAAAATGTTTTTTTAGCTCTTTTCCATGCCACATCTACAAAAGTCCTTGGGTATTTAAGTTTCAATGCAATATCATAATAGTTTTAATTTTCAGCGTCAATAACTGCCGGGCTACAGACACGTAAAGCCCTTAGGAACATCCCAGAAAAAAACAGAGAATTTAACATTTTGATGGTGATTGGAGTAGTAATGAACAAAAGAGGCAATATTAG